>NC_134455.1:322163646-322466562 GCF_047948215.1 Lycorma delicatula | reverse complement strand
TTATTATTTATGTAATACAATATTTATATATTTTTATGACACACATGAAACTAGAGAAGGCTGACCCAGTTTCTCTGTTAATTAGAAACAAAAAGCCCCTAAGTCAGTCATTGTAGATCTGATCTACCTATTGAAATCTAACGACAAACTTCAGTTGTACATATTTTGCATACTATATTGTTCAGTTCATTCAATTCTAGTTTACCTAGGCAGGCAGAGATTCTGATTATTTCATATTATAGAGCCCTTCTGTCTTATTCATATTTAAAAAATGTAATTTAAAGCTCTATCACATTCTAATCTTAATATAGAGTACTTCTTCACTTAAAATATAGATTTTGTTTTCTTTTAATACATCAAGTAATTTTCCCTCTGAATAATCCTTCACCTATTGTTCCCACCTAACAGCTCTTTCTTTACTTTTCTAACAGTTATTTTCATCTTTGTCTTTGATAGTAATACTTTTAGATTTCACTTCTTTGAAAAGCTTTTTTTTATTTTTCTTCATCTACCTATATAATAATCTGTAAAATTTAAAAAAAAAATGTTTGATTATGCATAGTTGTTACAATGAAAGATTATTTCAATTAACTTTAATTTGAAGCCTAAGTCCTGGAGAAGATGTGTATAATTTATGATAGACTTTCCTATTAATAAAATAAATTCTAGGCATAAGGAAACACAATACAAGTTAAATAAAGTATGGTTCACATCAAGAAAAAGTTACTACTAATTTTTTCTTGAGGGGTTGCCTATCTCTGTAAGCACTATTGATTTTAGTCCAATTAGAATTTCAATTTTTTTAATGTTGTTTTCTTGAAGTTTGTCAATAATTTATTGTTTTGCATTATAATGTACAAACAAAATGATCTATGATGATTAGGAAGTTCCTTGCATGGTAATTGCATCACAATACATCCCCTTGACATAATCCAGGGTTTCTTGTTCAAGCACAAATTCTTCAGGTTTCCCAGGTTTGTTACTCACCAGACATGGTTTCTTGTGATTTCTAGTTGCTCCCTGAACTGAAGGCCAGTAATCTGATTTGACAGCTGGGAGAAGGAGATAATCATGAATGCAGCAGCAAAACTAGTGGCCATTCCAAAAGAGGACTGAAAAATGTTTCCATCAATGGAAGGACCACTGGGCTAATGTGTAGTGACAAGGGGTTCTTTGAAGGAGACTAGAATTTTTTAAGGCATCAGGTAAGCTATTTTTTTTTTCACCACCTATGAATGGACACTTCTGGAACAGATCTTATAATATAACGTCTCAAAAACACTTATAATAACCCTCCTGGCCAGTGACTAAGCTGATTTTACTAGTTTCCTTGCTTATAACTGAAAAGACCTTTAAAAGAAAACAGTATCATCAACAATACAATATAAAGAATTATGTAGGTTTCAAAAATGTTTTCCATGACTATTTCCAAACATTTTATGAACACTAGAAAAGTGTGATGCTACCAAACAAAACTGCTTTCAAGAAAAAATAATGTAAAACATAATATAGTTTTTGTAAAATAAATAATGAAGCTGGTGAAGATATTCAACAACAATTGGTTTCAAAAATGTTTCCAAAAAATCTAATAAGCATGTAGCTTATCCGATTATAATTATGTAGCTTATTTGCTGAAGAAAATTATTTTGAATCTGTTCAAAAAATTAACTTTAAAAAACATATATTATATATATATTAACATAATTATACAATTTTAATCTCCTTTCCATTATATATATTTTTACCAATATCATATCCCTCTGAGAAGTAGCTCTGGAACATATTTTTGTAATAGCTTTAAGGGTATTGTACAAATTTTCTTTTATGTACTATACTGTTTCAAATCTCTAGCCTTCTAAAGCAATTTTAATTTTGGAAATAAGTCAGCAAGACTCGGTTGGTTGTGTACAGTGGATAAACAATGACACTAGATGAATTTTTTTGGATAAAATTAACAAGTTAGCAGCAACATTTAAGCTAGCACATGTCAGGCTGAAGAAACCACCAGTTGTCATGCCAAAGTTCAGGTATCCTCTTCTTCGTATTTTCATTGAGATGTCTGATGATTTTATCATCATCACTTTGTGGTAGTTTACTATCAGTGCAACTCTTTGATCATGTAAGAGACTCGCTGCAAAATTGCCTAAGACACCAAACAACTCCTACTTCAAATGATCACTATGCAAAAACTAATTATCATAGGAATACGCAGGAGGTGGGAGATTAATCCTTAGTTTCTACTCTGCACAGTGATGTTAAACACACATTTCAAAATATTTTTATAAGCACAAGGAAAAACATTTGATTATTTTAAAAACAAACAGACATAATATTTTAAGTGCAATGTAAAAATTATTAAAGAACACAGTTTTTGTAAAATATGTTTCCCAGGAACTTTTAGAAGTTACTTTATATACTTAATCAATATAAAGTTGTGAAAATACGTAATTTTTTATGCGTTTTTTATTTTTAATTCAAATGTAATTTCCTTTATAACATTCCAGAAAGATGATGTAGCCTTTTGAAAATTTAAATAATTTTTTTTTAAAACCAGGTCTTATACATTTTGAGTGGATGGATAAATTTCCAGTTTATTTTAATTGTATACAAACTGTGTTAATGTTTTAATTCTATACATTTATGTTTAAATTTTAAAAAAAATTTATAATAAAAAAAAGCCACATAAATAAAGGAGATTAAACATTATAAATAAACATTATTCTTGTCATAATTTCCTGAAGTCATAACCTAATATTCCACTATGTAGTATCCAAGTAAACATATTACCTGAAATCTAATTGAGACCACTGCACCACATATTTCTTGCCCAACCATAAACTGTTCACCAAGCATTGCCAAAACAAGATTTTCCCAACAACGAGATGCTATGCCTTTTCTTAACCTTACAATCCACTTTCCACCCCTTTTATTGGCTTCATCCTGAAAAAAAAATCGTATGGAAAGATATACTTTTGTACCAACAAGGTGATCTGTATTATAGCTGTACCTCTGTATACTTCCACATTCATTTGTTTTAAATTTTACAGCATAACTGATAACTAAATACAATCAGCCTTGTTTCCTTAATCATTGTATATTAATCTATCAATCTGTGCTAATAAATCCATTTGTATCTGAAATGACCACACTTTCCCTTAATCATTATGGAAAAAAAATTTCAAGCATTGAAAACAACTGTAGGTAGTGCACAGTAAGTTTTATGAAATATAGAATAGTAGATCCTTCTTTATGTGATTTTCAAACGGGGGGGTGAATTTTGGTAAAAGATTTCACAAGGACAAAAATGAAAGGAAATGACATTTGAATTAATTTTTAAGTAAAGTTTTTCTTTTTAGTTCTGAAAGGGTTTTCTTTCATGTAATAAATATCATAATCAAGGGAGACAGGGTAGTGCAGCTTTTCTGTTTTTAAAAATATTGTTACCAGAGTCTGATTAAAATTTAATAACCACTTTGCTGAATATTCTATAATTGTTTAACTTTAAGGTAGGTGTTAGGCGTATATTTATCATATAAATCTAACAGTAGGAGAGTAGTAAGGATTAAATATATAATGAATGTCATATTTTACAGCATCATTTCTCATGAACATTTTTTAATCTGCATGCTTATTATGCAGAAAAAAAAAATTTGTTAAAAAAAAATTAATTTGAAACAACTTATGAAGAAAGTTTTTTTCTTAATTTAAAAGGGGAATGAGGACTCCATCCTAGTTTTGATCTGCATCTGTGATTTACTTGTTGGGATGTATGTTAAATATTTAATTGAGAAGAATTTAAGGAAATAATATTTGGACAATTATCATACAATTTTTGATAAAATTCTCTCCTGAACAATACATAAGAACTGCTATCACCCAGTTCAGCAGATATAATTACAGAGTACAATATGTGCAGTGTGTAATGTATATAATATGAAATTATATATGCATGTAATTTGTGGTAAATGTTTACAAAAATGTTCAGGATAAACTGAGCAAAACATCCATTTCAATGGTACTTATATTAAGGTCTAACACTAAACACCATAAAATCATATGAATGAAACATTCCTAGACAATAGCTTAAATTATAACTTCACAGTTTAAGCACACTTCTCATTTTAAAAAAATAAACAACTGAACTGGCATTTTCTATTCTGCTCACTTCTCCAGAAATCGTACCAGTCATCATTCAAGCAGCATCACAATTATGCAAATGACTATTTCATACATTGAAGTTGAAAGTCATACACTGATGTTGTGATTTGTACTCAACAGTAGCTTCTTTTAACTTTCTATATTAGTTGAAACAGTCTCTTCATGCACCCTCATTTTGATACTATACCTTCTTACCTCCAATATGACAGTTTATTGGTCCACTTAGAATCTGCTGATTTTTATTGTAATATTACCTTCATAATTCCATCATTTCAAAATCCATCATGTGTGTTAAAAACTGTGTGTTTCTATAGATACTTTACTAACAACAGATCTTAAATTCAGCTAACTTTCTTCAACTTCCTCGAGTTTACTACATGGAATTTCTCTTATCTAAAAATTTACAAGCTTTACTCACAGCAATTTCAGTTCTAGTATGATTCAGATAAGATTAAATCTTAAAAATTGATTCTTCTTAATTCTTTTGAGACAAATTCTACTCTCCAACAATAAGTTATAATCTTATGCAAGCAGGCAATTGAACAAGGAAGTGAAGCATTTACTGAAGATAAAAGATCTACTACTATCTGATTACATAATGTGTGTGATCAAGTTTGAGGATATGCATTTCAGGAAAAAGACTTAAATTTTCATAAAATGTGCATCAAAATTTAGTCAGTTCAGTTTTACAGTTGCAGTTTTTCACACAGTTTATAGATAATTATTTATAACATTTTTTAAAACAATTCTGTTTTTAGAGATCTTATTCCAAAGACCTTACTACTTTACCTGATCATAACTTGTGAAATCAAAAACAAGATTATTTCAAGTTTTACAGCTTTGTTTATGATGTGTTCGGTGAATCATGAATTATTATATATTAAAATTTTTTATGATCTTTATGAAGATGTAACATCTACAGCTACAATTCATCGAGATAAGAGGTTCTCTGTTCAGTTTTTGGTTTGAAAATCTAGGCCTACTAAAATCTTTGTTTAGTGACTGTTATCAGCTGATGTTTTTTGTTTTAGAAAAATGTAAAATCTGAATTGAAACTGTTAATATTTATTTATTGTATAGCCACTGTTACATGGATTGCTTTACAAAGAACATATTTTTACCTTTCAGATGTGGCTCTTATATTGCTTATCGCAAATAGTTCTCAGCTATAATGATGTTAAATTGTTTATGGTGGATTTTTGTTTAAATTTTTTTGTGGACTATCTCTTTTTGTCACTGACTATTAACGGCCTTTCTTTAATATTATTTTTAACGATTAAAAACTACAATAACATGAATCTAAATTGGATTGTAATTTTGAATTGTTTATTAATATTGTTTATTTGAATGTAAAACTGTGTGGTGTTAATAAAATGTATACAACTTTGGATCGCCAGTTGAATGATGTGTTTTATTATTTTTTCCTTTGTAATTGCTATCCAGTCCCAGACCCTCACATCTTCTCAAAACATTTTGGTCCTCTGGTCCAGATCTGGCTGGTGAATTTTGTGGAGAGTTATTGTGAAATTGGAAATAGAACACAGTTACCTGAACGTTTGTGTATTTGCATCATCGCTAACGTACTTGCTATGTTGTTCGCTGGTCGGGTTTTGTTTCAACGGAGTTGGGCATCATTTACTGAGTCCGTGGCCAATGAAACCAAGTCAGTCATCTTTCTCACCATGGAAGCTTGGAGTACCAATCCAAATTAGATCTGCGGAATCCACGTGGTCTTGATTTGATGACCTCCATGAGAAATTGCTCCGTTCAATCAATCCAGCTATCACCAAGGATGCTTATGTCAAGGACAAGGTCTACAAGACCTGAATGCTTAATTATTCATTTGCTCTGGCCTCACTCATTCAAGCTATCACAAAAAAGGGTGAGAATGTTGACCTCTCACATTCGTTTCAGCAGGATAACACCACCACTGCTCAGTTCACATTGCTCTGCCTCAGTTCTCAGAGGAGTTCTCAGGATGGCTCTCTTTCTGGGACCTTTTTAATTCATTAGTGGCCTACAACACGGAACTGCCCAGAGTTGTAAAAATGCAGTATCTAAGGATCAGCCTCAAGGGCAAGGCAACTCAATTGATCAACCATCTCCCGATCACAAATGACTTATTTAATATTGTCTGGGGATTAGTCTCTGCTCGCTATGACAACCCACGCCTGCTTATCTCCATTCAAATCACCAGGATGCTCGATGCTCCACCCATGGCCACATACTTATCACTGCTGACAGCTTGCATCACCAGGTAAGAAGGACTCCGGTTCAGAACTTGCTCTAATTTCTCAACAGCTCGCTAAATGCTTGAATCTTCCTCACATGCAGTCCTTGGTGTTGATCACTGGAGTTTGTGATGTCTCTTTTGGGTGCTCATCTGATCTGGTTCAGTGCACTCTTCAATCCTGCTTCTCGGACTTTTCTCTCATCTGCACAACGTTCACTCTTAACAAGGTCACTTTCTATCTGCTCTCTTTCTCAGTTTTACTCTACCCAATCCCAGACCCTCAGATCTTCTCAAAACATTCTTAATTCAAACACACACATGTTAACTCTTTTTTTCTTTTACCATATTCACACTGATTTACAAACACACTGATTTTGATTTATCTCTCTTATTTTGTGGAAGAATTTCCTCTCATAATTTCATATAAAGTTTCTTTAAGATAAGTTCTACAGAGAATTTTTTCAAAAATTTGGTAGTCTACATAAAAAATTTTTTTCATTTATTTTTCATCATATTGGTTTTTCATCATTTTTCTTAATATTGGATAGTTATGGAACTACTTATACATGGGTCTTGTTATTTTTAAAATTAAAAAAAAAAAACTTACAAAAAAATTAATAAATATTGACATGATCCAGATAGAAGCCTCAACTCATGTCTTATATAATTATTTTTTGAAGTATACAACAGTTTTTTTTACAACTTTTTAATCAGACATAACCAAAATTTGTTGTTTATAAGTACATTTTTATAATCTAAAATAATATATATTACATTTCATTCTTAGTAGGTTCTGACCAGCTTCTACCGTTTTAATGACAAATCTTTAGAGGCAAAGTTGTAAAATAAAAAAGGACACAGAAATGAGGAAGGTCAAAAATCTTCACAGATAACTATATCCTAATAATATATTGTAAGTTTTTATTTTTATCCACCTCTCAATAGAGATACTGATTATTAAAAGCAATGAACAGTTTAACAATTTATTAATGATTTTACATATGTATTTGTGTAAGAGATAATTTATTTATGTAAAATGTTGGATTTCATGTACAGTTCCTTAGGCTTGGTAACCATTAACTTTTTCATTATGTGACATGTAGTAGCTTGATCATGATAATAAACACAAACATCTTTGTTAATGATTTAAGGTATGCTTTCAATAAGGTAGGCCTATACAGTACTTATCTTTCAATTTTTACTTATTTTTTGTTGGAAAAAACTTACACATCCATACTGCTACTATTGACTGCGATGTATTCAATCTTAAATAATTTGAAAACAAACTTTGTATTGATCATTTGCTAGAAGACTTTTATTTAGAAAACATATTACAACAGCACGTCTTAATGTTAAATATTTTTTATCATTATCATGAAACAAATACGACTGGGTCTCAAGAAAATGTTAGTTTATAAATTTTGAGAACTAATTTTATACTTCCTTAACCAAAAATATATCTAGGAGTTATGCGTTACTAATTGATATGATTTGCAGTTTTTCTTTAGTAATAAACATAGCAAGAGAAGTAAGAGTAATTTGTTAAATGTATTAAAAAAATGTCCAGAATAATCTCAAAAGTTTTAATGGTATTATAATTGGTAAGCAGATCTATACAGGTTACAATTAGCATTTCACTGAACTTGCACGGGAAACAAGTTTTACAGTAAATGGTCAGTTGGTAAACCAACTCATTCAAAAATGAAAAAAAGCAAAATATTCCATGTTGGGGATGTTAACACAAAGGTCCAAACTCTCTAAGTGAATTTTTTTATGGGACACCACTACTTCCAACTTAACTACACTATATATTAACATACCTCCCACATAGGCTTAATGCCAACTTTGAAAAGATGAAAGTCGCTGTGGCTTTGAAGTTCAGATGGTCGAACTAAGTGACTGTAAACTGCCCAGAACTGTTCAACAGAACCAAATTTTCCAATTAACTTTAAGTTTTGGTCAAAACTCTGCACAGAAGTCTGTTTTCCAGGTGATCGTCTACTGAACCACAACCAGTATGAATACTGCAATTTATGATCATTAGGTGGTATCACCAAAGGCATCTGATAGGAGAAAAAAAATACTAGTTAATATAAACATGATTTTAAAAAATAAATAACTTTTTAACAGCAAAAGAACACTTGCAGATTTTTTTTAATCAGATCTGAAAGTATAAAAAATTAATAGATCTGAAATTATCCTGAGGAACCAATTTTTTAGTTAGAATGGTGTGCCAATCAGGTCTGTAATTAAATACACATTAAGCTGTGATGAACATTTGGTGCAGATCTATATTCTACTGACCAGATATTTTCAACAGATTTCAAAAAAGGAGGAGGTTCTCAATTTTATGAATGTTGTTTCTTTTATATGTGAACATAGATTATTTTTGAAAGGCTGGATGGATTTTATTATGTCTCATTTGAAGAGAGATGATCTCTAATCAGTTCCATCCAAATTTGGTTTACATGAGTATTTTTCTAATACTGAAGTCATTCAAAATTCAAGCTTGTAGATATAGGTGGTTAAAAATAATAATAATAATAATTAGAAAAATCAATTCATTGTGTTAGTTTTTTATTATATATCAGGAATTATTTACTTACAACAATATTTACAATTCTTGTAATTTAAAAAAAAAAAAAGAAGAAAAATCTACAATTATCTTAATCTCTGTATCTTAACGCTTTTTCAATGTGCGGTTCAATGAGTAATTTATTTGGTTCTAAATCACTCAGAGCTAAACCGTCTAATGTATTGATTTTACTAAGAGTGACATAAAACTTGTCCTTTGGCAGAAGTTTTCTTTCCAAGATCAATTACAGCCTTATTAAAAATGATGCCTTGAAGATTGTGTAAAGTAACAGCCCAGATTAAAATTAACCGTAGCATTCTTCATTCAAGATACTGAAGCCTTTTATAGCTTGAAATGTTGAACGTACTGATGATATTGAAACTAAACCATCACTGTCTTTTAATCTTGGTCCAGTCATTTCATCCTCAAATTGAATATATGCACAGGCAGTTCGCCAACTTCTAACTGATGTCGAGACCAAGAATGAGCCATTTGAATACCAGTCTGTCATCACACTCAGTCTGTTTAATAAACAAACATACCTCAGTCTGTTGTAGGCCTGCCTGCATTAAACTTTAATGAAGTTACAAAACTAATAAGAGTAAAATAAAGATTTTTTTTTTAAATTGAACTTCCAACAATGTTAAAGTTTGTTTGTAATAAAAAATAAAACTAAGCAAATATAATTTATATCTCATAATCAATTAACAGAAAATTTATTATAAAATTACCAGAACACAAGATATGGATTATAAAATATGTTTAAATTAGGCACATACTTCAAAAAAACAAATTTCAAAGACTATATTGAGAGTGTAGCGGAAAAATTACTTTTCCTTTTTGATGCAATTATTTTTTAAAGTTTTTTTGTAGTCTATTCAAATTAAAAAAAAAGGTAATATTTTTGAATGTCTTTACATAAAGTTATATGAATTTTTTTTTTGTGAACAAGTATAAAATTCTATTCAATACAATACCAGAATCGGTGCCTTAAATGATGATTAGTGTTTTAAATGCAAATAATAATTATTTCAATCATGGATCAACCTCAAAAATCAACAAAATTAATTTTTTTCAGTTTCCAATTTTGTATTTTAAAAAAAAAAACATGTTACAATATATCAATTGATCAACAGATCGACAAAACAAATTAAAATAAAATGAATCTTATTTATAATGGAAATGGTAGTAATGATGAGTTACTACCTTATTTATAATGAATCTAATGGTTTATTAGTCTATCTGTCCCAATTTAAATGATTTAATGTTTTCAATACATTCAAATAATGTTTTAATTAAATATGAACAGCACTAAACTATGATTCTAACTAAAAAAACAAAAGAAAATTAAAAGAAGAGTTTTAAACTTTGAATAAAAAATAGTTTTTAAGGTAGGCTTTTCAAACAGGTGTTCCTCTTTTTCACAGAGTGGAATCGTGATAATATGTAAAATGACTAAAAGATTGAACACTCATACAAAAATGTATGTATTCAAATAAAACAAATTGCTTCTGAAAGAAGTGATTTTTTTTTTACCTTAAATTTAAGCTAAAAAAGATTTTAATAGGTTTAATAATTTCCCAAATAATTGCATTAATGTGCATTATAGCAAAACTCATATCTCCGAAGCTAATTAACATTATGGGCTGAAATTTGGAGGGGTGATTAAGTAATGTTTAATGTACAAGTTTAGTAAGTTTGATTTAATGTACATTTCAAATTGTCCAAGAAACAGCAATGACAAAACAGCAAACTGACTGTATGTTCAAGTTTGCACTAGCTTCATAGCACGAGTTCATACGTTAAGTATTCTTTCACATCCTCTTTCATTTCAATTTTCAAAATTATCCTTTGAAATATGAGGAATGGTTTGATAGCAACTACATTCTCCACCCCTACTTTTAGTTCGTTATTGACTACTGGTAACGCCAATGCCTGGTGTACTTCTCAGTAGCTGTACTATTTAAGGCCTTGTAGCAGTTGCTTGTGCACTCACAAGCGTTAACTGCCAGAAGCACGGGCTGCTTTGTACAGATCTTTGTTCTGAATGCCATGGTCAAGATTGTAAAAATTACTGAGACATGATGATGATGATTTGGTGAGCGAAAAAGAAGATGAAAAACGAAGAAGAGTCAGTAAAAGTGACAGAATATAGAGACAAATCTGAGGAAAAAACAGTGCCTTTAATACATTTAAATTTCTATAAATGTAATATTTATAGAAAATGTAATAAAATATTAAAAAATCTTCAATCAGCAGTAACAATATTTTCATTTTATACTGCTTCCATCCAGTGTGACATTCTTTAAAATCATTTTTTTTTTAATCTCATATAAAAATTACATTATTAGTAACAATGGATTACATCATAAAAAACAAAGAGTAAGTGTAATACATGCTGCAATTTAATGGTATACACGTTCAGACATATCTATTAATCGGTCTAAATGTAAATATTAAGAATAATAAACACAACAGTACAGTTTACAGCCGGTGTATAACATGATGATTGCAAATATTAGGAGTGCATACTTAAAAAATGACTTATTTCTTGAAGAAAATGTTGTAATTTATGTATTTTTATGATGCTTTTTCCTACTTAGCTCAACGCACTACCTCATTTTAAAAAAAGAATCACCAATTTTCAATGATTAGAACCAGAGGTATCAACAATCTCTGCAACAGTTTGAAGCTCCATTATCACTTATTTGGGAGCGCTCGAGAGCCGTGAAGCAAACAACGCTGTGCTACACTACTTGATCACACAGTCGGTTGGTTCACTGTTTTGTCATCACTGTTCTTGGACAATTTTGCATTAAACAATTTGAAATACACATCAAATCAATGTTTAAACATTACTTAATCAATCTCCAAATTTCAGCCCTTAATGTTATTTAGCTTCAGAAATATGAGTATTGTAATAAAAAGAATATAACTGCAAATATCTCGAACTACTAAACCAATTAAAATTTTTTTAAGCTTAAATTAAAAGTAAAATCCAGTTCTTTCAGATGCAATTGGTTTTCTTTGAATTCATGCATCTCTCACCTAAATATTGTGTTTTAGAATATTGCAAACTGAATAAATGTTAAAAGAAAATAGAAAAATGGGCTGAAAAATAATGTTTTTATATGAAAAAGTCACAATTTGTCTCTTTTTCAATTTAGCCCAAGTAGATCCAGAAATCTTTTTATGCTCAAAAGTTGTTGACACTTCAATAACAAATTAATGTACACCACCCAGCTCAGGGGTCTTTTTGGACAACATTGGGGCAATTTTTTCTCAAAATCTTAAGTGTTTTGAGAAAAAAAATAAAAAAGCTATGTCAGGTTACTTTTTTGTGCTTTATTGTGTATTGCACATGACCTAATTATGGAATTATTATCTGGAATGTCTTAGTTTATAGTTTAAGCGATTACCTAAAACTTGTTTTTAAGTGATCTCCGGCCGAGTAATACATGTTTTTCACAGGTCATTCAGGTCATTTTTTCAATTTTACCCACTTTTCCCATGTTAATTTTTTGTTACTAATTTTTGTTTTCATCGGTAACATCATCATGCTAAATTACAGTGTAGTACAAATTTTTCTGAAAAATCACCTATTTTATGTCTAATGTTCCTGTCTACTGTGTTCAGATATGTTTTACATTCATTCTACTTTTGCTTGAAAAAGCACAGGATGAGCAACATAAAACCAAGCCCATAATGAAACCGCTAACCAACACTATTTATTAAAGACCCACAAAACTAGTGAGACTAGTGGATGTATATGTTACTACTGATTGTTGCTACAGTTTGTCAGGTGGTTACGTGTCAGTGCAGGATACGTTTTGCTGCAATGCAGTATTATGAATGCAGTTGTCTTTGTGTAAAATGCCTTATTCAATCCAGAAGAGGGTAGCTATAGTTGAGGCCAATATTCATTCTGGACCGTTTGAAGAATCGGGTTAAGTATTTGTAGAAAAAATTTCCAAATGCCTGTATCCCAGCAAAGAGTAACATATACGATTTAGTTAAAAAATGACGTACAACAGGTTCGGTTTTAAACGAAATAGGCAACCTACCATTGGGACTTCACAGGCCATTGCTGATATTGGAAAAATTACTGCCAGTCCAAAAAATCACTAAGCAAGTTATTCCAACAATGTGGTGTTAAATACACATTCTTGTTGTACAATTCTTCATGAATTAAATTGAAAACATACCACGTTACAACTGTGCAAAAACTGAAGGAGATAGACAAACTGAAACGACTTTATTTTTGCACTGGCTTCTTGAAAACACTTTTGGTGGACTGATAGACCTGATGCCATATTTTATGTCAGACCAGGTATGGTTTAAGTTACCGGCCATGTTAATTCACAGAACACCAGGTATTGGATGGCGAGGAATTCTCACGAGATATTAAAGTGGCCACTTCACGAGAAAATTGGTGTTTGGTGTGCCGTTTCTGGTAATCGTATAGTGGGACCAATATTTTTTGACCGGACTCTCAATACACAAGTTACCTCACAATTTTTTAAGAATTCTATGCGCAATTAACTTATAATGAAAAAGAATACAACTTCTTTCAACAAAACGGAGCATGTGTCACACATCAAACATTTCACTGAATCACGTTCATGTAGCTTTCACAAATGAACAAGCTGTCAGCAGAGGACAGTGGCCTTCACGTTACCCAGAGTTGTCTACTTGCGATTTTTTCCTTTGGAGCTATTTAAAGGAGAGAATTTATGTAACATAATATGCATCACTCCACAATATTGATGAACTGAAGGTGAACATTCAACAAGAAATCAATGCAACTGACAACAACGTTTTGCATCAGACGATTCTCAATATGATCACTCGAGCACAAAGGTGCATCGATGGCCAGCGTGGTCATTTTGAACATCTTTGTAACAATAAGGTAAATAAATGCAACATTTAAATTACATTTTTGTTTTTTCTTATTTAATTTATCCATATCATTCATAAAATTTTATTCCAACACAACCCTACCGATTCTGCAGCAGTTACGTTATGGGTTCGGTTTTATGTTACTCACCCTGTAAAACATTTATGAAAAAATTTTTCTTATGCTGGAAATGTAAAACCTAAAATTATTCATTCAAGAACCAGAAGTAGCTGAAAATTGAGCAGCGGCAGAAAAACTGTACAACTCCAGCAAAAGTTCTACAGGACATTACTGAGAGGTAAAAACTTATTGATACAAACAAAATTTAATATTACTTCAGAGGAAAACAGTACACTTTCCTAAACTTGAAGAAACATTAATTACATTTTATTCAACTAATGTTATTGTGAAACCACAAAAATGTGCAGGAAAAGTTTCAAAAATGAAAGAACTTAATGTATAAACATTTTTAGGTTAGCTAAAGAATTTTTTCAATCCCAACAAGTTTTAGTGTTTGATAAACTATAACAGTGCAGAACCTTCCTAATTCATACCATGATAAAAATACTGATAATCCAACAGAATGTCATTAAGAAAAGAAAGAGAAAAAATTTATTTTTTAGTTAGGTAGTGCTGACTCCTATTTGGTTTAAAATGTCCTATACTACAACAGCTAAAAATTAAAAAAAAAGAAAAAATTGTAATTAGGTCAGGAGGAAATGAGAAAACTGTAATTAAGTATGAATGCAAATAGAAAAAAACCTCTTACAAGTTTCCTAAACGCTTCCTCAAATTGATGTAAAAGGTATTATATTGTTAAACACCTTTTACCCGGTTCGTAATACTGGTATTTAATTTTCTTAATACCAGAACAGTTAAGATTAGTCAGTGCTTAGGATATGGTAGTAGTAGTAGTACATCTTTTGGCATACATTATAAGAATAATTTAGCAGGGTGCTAGCAAAAATGAATAGTGTACAAAAACCAGTAGATCACAGTTCATACTTGTAAAAACTTGCTAGTGAAAGTTTCAAGTTCTTGAAACTCAACAAAAGAGGATTGCATGAATCTTTAGATGTCGCTTCTTATGACTGTAATTATTCTTTATTGAAGGACATGAAAGCCCTATAATGAACATAGTTAACCCAAAGTATTTAAATCCATAACAAACAACTTTCAGTTACTACTTAGGAAATCAAATTCTTCTTCAATGGTATGAAATACACTATGATGTACTTAACTAATTTTTCAATCTAGAGGTCCCACGGAAAGAACCGAGAAATATAAACCCAGAAATTGAAAATTTTAAGATATATAAATCAAATTACTTCTTGCTAGATCAGAATGCTTAATTTTTGTGCATCTCTATTAGATGTTCAAAATTTTTTGTAGAATTCAGCATCTCTTGTAGATTTAAATTGATTCAGGTACAGAGTATTACCATTAACTAATTATTCATTATAAAAATAAAAAAAAATACAATATATTACACACACACACACACACATATATATATATATATATATATATATATATATATATATATATATATATATATACTTTTTTTTTCTTGGGGTTATTTCTAGATATTAGAGCCGCAGTGTCATCTGAAATAAGTATAACATCTGGTATATTTTTAGGGACACACACACACACACACACACACACACACACACACACACACACACACACATATATATATATATCCTACTGTTCTATTCAGTACCATGGCTTACTTTTTGTTTGTGTAATATGGTTTGATGTTAATCATTTATCTTGAATAATGAATCCTCCATCGCTAAGCAGAGCTTTTCAAATACATTTTAACCATAATCACCATGACGCTGTCTGAGACAGAAAAACATACCATTGTGGGTTAAACATTTTCCAATTATAGATTCAGCAGGGAGACAAAAACCACCCTGATCATGGAGTATTTGGACCTGAAAATGTTGTTGTTGTTGTTGTAAGACAGTTCATTTTGCAATGTTCCAAATTTTCAGCCCATAACATGCCTAGGCTTAGGGTACGTTAGATCATATTGTTAGGGTTTCGTTTGCTGATTTTAAATTTCATCCTTAAAAAAAAACAATATGGTGTTCAATAGCTTAATAAACATCATCAGATGAACCAAATGGGATGTGGTAAGGTCATCTATAAAAAATAATCCTGCCTATGCTGTTCTGCTCTCAACAACAAAACTCACTTTCACTTGTATGGGTCTGTTAAAAAAGCACAATTCCCATCATCAGGCAGAAATCCTCACAGACTTCATAAAAGATTTCTGCAGAGGCTGAATGATACATTTTGGTGGCTTTTCAAAAATTTGTTTCTTACAGTCCTTAAAATGTCTGTAATGGTTACAGTGAAATCTTGGTTTAAGATTTACCGTTACCTCTTTCAATAAATCTTATTTGAAGATTGATTTACAAGTTTATTAGGATATAAAAATGTAGCTGTTTTGATAAATCTATGAAATTTACAGCACATCTTATAATAGTCTGCAAGTGCTTTATTTTATTTTAAAAAAACTAATATTAGGGGTAATTTTTTTAATGTAGACTTTCCATGAATGTAAGAGACAAATGAAATGATTAAAAACCGATTAAAATGTTATTATCTAAAATGTCAAGTAAAATTGAACATCAGAACAACATCTTTGATCATTACCCAAATTGATGATATTCTGAAAAATAAAATTATGATAAAAAAGTTTACACTCTTAACTCTGCTGTTAACTGATTATTCAATTGTTTATTTTAGATTTTCTGTTAGGCTTTTAGGGATAACCTCCTTAAGATATGACAAGTAAATATTAAGCCACTGATTACATCTTTCATTTGCATCATAAACTACACATTTTATCTGGTCAATATTCATTAAGATCTAATTTAAGTAATTGATCAAAATTTTACATGAAAGCTCTTCTAGAGTTTTCAATTGTTCCATTTAATAAACACTTTTTAAAAATTTCACTAATTTTTAATTCCAGAACAGGATCTGATCGAAGTAGTCACAAATAAATGGCTCTATCATGAAGATCTTAAAAAAGATCTCAAATTCTAATAACACTTCGTGTTATTAGAATTTGTAGTATCACTAATTTGGGTAACAGTAAAAAATATTAATCAATCTTCAATGCGATTTGTCTCTTGTATTCAAGGAAATGTCTACATAAAAAAAAACTTGTAATAATGAAATTCTTAATACCAATTTTTTTTAAATTATGGATGAAGATGGCCAGATTGCTTTCTAGTCCTAAAGACATATTTTATATCATTGCTTTCTCTAATTTTGAGCGATTAGTCTAGGAAATAACATTAAACATGCTTCATATGAATACATTTCAATATCTTTCCTTATTCTAGCATTTGGAAAGGAATGCAAGAATGGCGGGAGTTTCAATATTTCTCCCTACAGATCGCAGAGCCTGGACAATGTCCCTTGCTGCTGTATCTTTCTATTATCGGGCGAATTTCATCGGTTATTCAGTGGCAGTTATAAATTTTAAGTTTCATTTATAGACGGTAATTTGCGTTCCTATCCGTATGGACCATCGTGAAATTTATTTACTGGTTCTGACCGTGAGAGACTAAGCTTTTGAGCCTAGTAATCCCGGCATGATTCCCTTTCAGTCCATCCTATGGGCTAGCAGGAGTGCGCCTACCGAAGCCCTAGTTATTTGGAGGGAGAAATGCGGCCCATTCTCCAGAGGGAGGCGTATGCTGACTAAATGAAATTGTGGTCTCTTCGTGGGATGGTCTGGAGCGGTGTTGTCTAGCTTTTTATAGTTTTATCAATTTAATTGCGAAAACGGTCACTTTTTTTCGCGGTCGGAATTTTCGCGCGGTTTCCATTTATATGTTACGCGATATAGAAGCTCCTAAACCTGGTTTGTCATTTTCTGACTCTCGTACCGCCTCTTCACGGTGGTTCGTTTAATACGGCATGAGGCCGTTTTCTTATACCCTGTGGAGTACTGTCCTCTCGGCAGATGTCCCGGAGATGGCCGGGAACAGTCTGCGTGCCTGCGCCATCCCACCTCGGATACGGTGTGTAGTCCTGCATCGTAGCGCAGAGTGACGTTTCTGACGAACCAAGGTGCTCCAAATATCGTCTGCAACGCTAAGTTTTGGACGGCTTCTAATTTCTTTTGAAGCGTGTACTTCAACAAAGCTCCCCATGCTGGGTAAGCATATGTTAGAATCGGGAGGACGTATAGCCAAAAAATTAGCAATTTGGTCTCGCCAGTGGATATCGGCTGGCACTGTTCAGTACTAGGTATAGTGAGGCCCTGACGGCCTTTGCCCTTTGGGTCACATATTTAACATGTTCTCCTAAGGTACGCCGTTTGTCCAGGACTATTCCCAGGTACTTGACTGTTCTCCCAAAGGGAATTTTCACTCCTGAGATTTCCAGCTGCCTGGCTGGAGCACGTGTCTTGTATGTGAACATCATTGTCACCGATTTTTCACCGTTGAGCTTGATTCTCCACATATCCAGCCACGGATCTACTAGATCTAATTGCCGTTGGGAGTCCCTTGATCGCGTATTCTACACTTCCGGATGCATAATAATATGCCGTGTCGTCTGCGTATAGAGCTGTTTTGACTACTTCCGACAGCGGCATATCGTTAACGTAGGCCGTGAACAAGAATGACGAAAGCACTGCTCCTTGGGGGACTCCAGCGGCTACGTCTCTGGTGGAGGCGATTTTTCCCCCTACGCGTACAACAAATTGTCGGTCTAATACATAAGACCGTATCAATCTGACATAGCGACAGGGAATCGTCGTATGTGCGAGTTTATACAGCAAGCCGCTAAGCCAAACTTTGTCAAAGGCTTTAGCCACATCTAGAAAAACGATTGCATTTACCACTTTTCTATTTAGGACTCCGACAAGATTGTAGATTATTTTAACCAGTTGGAGGGTCGTCGAGTGGCCCTCCCTAAACCCAAATTGCTCAGGCCGTACTCCTTTTCCCAAATATCGCCTAAGTCTCTCCAGGAAAATCCTTTCGAATAGCTTTGACAACACTGGTAATAAGGAAATCGGCCTGTAATTCTGGGGAACGAGCAGACTTTTCCCAGGTTTAGGTAGGCATACCAGCTGTGCAGTTTTCCTGCAATTCGGAAAATATCCACCGTACAAAATTGGCGTGAATATTGTGGTTATGGTCGCTATAAGAGCGGGTGGAACATTCCGGAATGCGCGGGTACCGATCCCACACCCGGAGCCTTGTGGCTTTGATTGCAGCGGAAACCTCCGCCTCAGTGACTTGGTCTATTTCTAGTGGAGCGTCCTCCACCTGTGCTAAATAATCTACGAGGAAGGAGTCCACCTAGGTTGTGTGGTCGTCCTTCGGGTTGGAAGGGGGGTTTGGAGTAAATTGGTTCTCGAGGGTGTCGGTGAAAACCTCTGCCCTGCCCGCCTCCCAATATGCCAGGCCTCGTTGCCCCACAACCGGGTGGCGGGGCTTCTTTCTTTCTCGTAGTTTTTGGTTTAGCCTGAACACCGAGGAGTGGTCGTCTGAGACCGAGGAGTGGTCGTCTGAGACCGAGGCGAGGTATTCATTCCACGAATCCTATCGAAGTTGTGCCAGCAGTTATTTCACTTTGTCCGTTTGAATATAAAAAGCCCTTTTATCATCGGGGGATAGGGTAATTCGGTATCTCCACCTCAGTCGGCGCTTTTCTGCTATAGCATCAGAGACGTGAGGTGGGAGATTATTACTGATAGGCCTCGTGGTCTTTTCCGTAGAGCTGTTTGACAGAGCCTCGGTCATTGACGGTGTGACGCGTACGACCGTGTCGTCGATTTCCTCCGGTGCGGTCAGGAGTTCAGGATGCGCTGGTCTGTAATCCCGTTGGAGAGTTTCATAGAACCTTTTCTAATTCACTGACCTTCGGGGTATAGTTGGGGGGTCTCGGCCGTCCGCTGCTTGGCCCAACTCCAATAAGACAGGAGAGTGGTCCGAGCTGAGGTCTTCATCGTTTCAATCATGACCGGAGTTGTTACCGCCTTCATGATTGCATTGTCGAGTGCATCAGGTCTCGATCTGCCCGTTCGATGAACGAAGGTGGGCACCTCGGGGCCTATGAGGACTAACCGGCGTGCTTGTGCCCTTTCGTATATCAACCTGACATTTGCCCTTGTCAGACTGCTATTCCAAGACTCGTGCTTAGCGTTGAGGTCACCCATGAATATCATGGGTCCATCCAAATTTTCGCCAGGTACTGCTGAGTTTGGTTTATTATACGCCGAAATAAGCAGATACACCGTGCCTAGATGCTCCACATGTACACAAGTCTGCTCCATCACGTTAGTGTGAAGATCGACCGGCGTGTGTATATGGCGTCTGTGGACTAAAATTGCGGTTCCGCCGCTGGCAGTGCGTCCGGGTCGTACTGGCCTATCCGTCCTATACGTAAAGTAATTCCGAATGGTCAGTTGTTTGTTCGCGTTCAGACACGTCTCAGACAACAGTATCACATCTATTAGTAGATCCTCGGCCAGACGGCATAGTTCTGCCGTCTTGCCTACTATTGAATTGGCGTTCCACTGTAACAATCTGAGAGTTTGCCTAACCACACCCAGATAGCAAGTTCATGAGGCACTCTATGATGGACTGAATGCAGTCCTTAAGAGATTTAACTTGGAGCAGGCGGGGCAATATTACTTGAATTTCCGGTAGGACATCCTTAATTGTCACTTGTGACAAGAAATCCTTGCCGGAACTCCGGTTATATTTATTTTGCCGCTGGAGGGACCGGGAGTCGTTAACGCCTTTTTGGTGAGGCGTGGGGCTTCTGGGACCTTGGTGTGTTTGCCAGACGTCATGGGGTTGGCACCCGCCCTCTTTGATTTTGCCGATTGTCCGACTGCCTTTTTTTCCTGCGGAGCAGGCTTGTTCGGCTTTTTTGCCTCCACCTGTCTTGTAACTATTGCCGGTTTAGGATTTGTTGGTGTGGGGGTAGGTAGTTCCCCTTTTTCCACAGTCACCGATGCCGCCGATAAAACTACCTGCGGCTGGGGGCTCGTTTTCCCCCTCCGGCGACTCGCGCCCAGCTACGATGTTTTCTGGGTGCCCTTTTGCTTGTTCAGCTGCTCCTTATAATAAGGACAGCCCCTGTAATTGGCCGGGTGCGGCCCCTTACAGTTTGCACACGAGGCAGGCTCTTCGCCGCTTCAGACACGTCGCCGTGTCGTGGTCTCCACCACATTTCACGCAGAGCTGTGCCCTGCGGCAATAGTTCGACGAGTGGCCGAATTTTTGGCATCTGCGGCATTGGGGCGGACCCCCTCGAGACACAAATACGGTCACCTTAATTCTACAATAGAATAAGTTTTCCGGGTCATAAACGCCCCTGGTGACTGACGTTCGTTTTAAGGCGACGAGGTACGTGGGTGTCTCCCTTCCGTCCCTCGTCATCAGCTTTTTAACTGAAACTGCCTCGTAACCGAGCGAGGTCAGCTCCTCTTTTATTTCTTCCTAGGTGGCCCCATAAGGTATGTCCCGGATAACCACTTTGAGTTCCCTATCTTTTGGGAGCTGAAAGGAGTGAAAGGCGACTCCCTTGGAATGCAGAAAACTCTCTGTACTTCCCTGAATTCGCCTTCGCTGCTTAGCTGCAGTCTTACAGAGAGCCCGGTACTTTTGACTACCAGGCGCTCTCTTATAATAGTGGAGATTACTGTCGCCAGCGTTGGCCACTTCTTGGGGCAGTCCAACATAATAGGTGGGAGTTTCTCCCGCCTAGTGACCGGAGCTTGCGAGGAATTTCCATCGCTAACCTCCATCGTGGCAGCTGCCGTTTCAGAGCTGCCCCTCGTAGTGTTCGGCTCCTCAGAGGGTTGATCACCCGTGGTTACCGACCTACGCTTTAGACGTTTTCTTGTTCCCACACTGTTATCCTCTCCTCCAACAGAAAACTCAAGTGAGGGAGAACAAGGGGGAGAAGGACGGGTTCGGATTACATAGCTTTCCATTAAGAAAGAATCGTTCGAAGAGCACAGCTAAAATTTAAATTAATATTAAGTTATTTAACTATTTTTGACTTCGAAGAAAAGTCTGTCGTAGAAAATTTAAAATAAAAAGTAAAATGATTAAAACTAGAAGTAATTAATATAATAAAATTATTTATTATATTATATTTAATTTACATAAAGTCCAATTTAATGGCTTAATTAATTAAATTTAATTAAAATTAACTTATATGAAGTTAAATTAAACTAAGTAATATCAATTTAACAAAATTTAATATCAATATTCACAAATTAATTTAAGAATTAGGAATAAAATTACTTGTAAAAGTTTAATAGTATTCACTAATATATTAACTTATAGAAATAAATTAGAAAGTTTTTAAACAAAGGTTTAAAACTTATCCGCTCGTTGACAATAGTTTTGGTATGTAGCTGAGGGCCTGGATAGGCGTCCTAACGAGATGTTGCTGACGTCACATGGTTATGGACACAGGTAGCCGGAAACGAAGCAGAACACCAACACACAAACACTAGTAACACACACTAATGCAGGAGCACTATTTAACACCACCTTTCACGTTCACTTCTCAACAGAGACACTCCTCTAGCATTTACTTTTTTCCTTAATAAAATACAACAAAACACTTCTCATTATCATATTCAGCTAAAGAAAATGTCTTAAAATCTTTAAAAGCTATGGACATTTTCCAAAATAAACAGTCATCTACCTCTCCTTTCCAGTGTACTGTAAAAGACAAAATTGTAGGAGCACATTTATGTGAATCTAAAACCAAATCAATTTTATTCATTTTGTTCTGTTCCCTAAATATCATATCAACATGAAAGTATGACACACTGTATTATCACACAGCACAGGCTAGACAGTGTTTCACTAGAACTACTAATTTAACATTTTTACTGGAATCCATACAGCTCAGCTCAAACATTTCAGATCAATTTGCTAGTTTTAGTAAAGAATTTATGCCAACTAAGATCATTTTCAGTGTAGAAAAGTGCAACAATTTCAGGACAACCAAAATCACTTTCGTTTATTAAATATTAAAAAAGATTACTCCTTAGATCTAGGCAATTATTATATGAATAAGAAAAACTGTTACTTTAGGATTCATTTTTAAAATTTGTTGAATTATTCCTCACACAGAAAAACGATGACGGTTAATGGTCAGTTTCTGGACTGATCTTTTTGCAAGGCAGACAGTTAAACAGATTATTTTCAGGCTTCCGTTGCAATAAAGGGTTCATGTTAAAAATGTAACAAATGTTTTTAGATAATACATTAATTCGTCTCTGGGATCCACATTATGAATAGTAGACAAAAAAATGTTAAGTTATTGATAGTCTTTCTTCTAAAAAGGTGTCTAAAAAACTTTGGAAAGATTTGGAAAATAACCTTTTCAGTTCCTCTAGAAGTCAATCATATAGGAAGATTTAAAATCTGAAAACAATGTGATGAAAACTCCTTGCGGTGCTAAAACTGCAGTTTTAAGTTGTGTATTTTTTTCTTTATTATTTTATAAAATCAAATATACATTAAAAAAGCATACATTTTATTAACATTAATACCTTTTCAGCACTCTGCAAGTCTTTACATGTAGACTCTTCTTCACCGCTATCATCACTATTCTTCAGCCTGCAACACAGAATGTACATGAAAAACAAAACATCTGATTAAATATTCTAAAGGTCAATATACATTAAAATTTTCATTTCCTTTTTTTTACAATTTGATTATTTCTACATCAACAATAATAATAAAAAAAAGAAATATTACATGATTTAACTTCAAAACCTTCTCTAATCAAAGGGAAAATTTCTGTTAAAAGGAAACTTTCTCAACCAAAATGTTTTTGAAATAGCACCTTCTACGTAGGAGTCTTATAACCTATGGCACTTTTATTATTGGTGCCTGTTTTAAAAAGACTAAAAAAAAAAAACCCTAAATAAATAATAAAATAACACATATTTTACTATGTTGTGTTTGTATTTGTTAAAGTGTTATTTTCAACTTTTTTGTAGTAAATAGCTTAAATTGTTTACTTTTAAATATCACATTATTGTTTTTATGTATTACACGTTATCGTTAATTTCATTGTACATGACACTTGTTTCTATTGGACGATTTGCAAAATTTCACTTTTTGTTGAGGGTGAATTACCTATACATATTTCTTGTGGTCTGCAGGTGAATGAATCAACAAAATGTCCAATGTAATATTAAATTCATTGCTTTGAGACAGAAGTAACCTTATTTTCTGAAAATGTTGTCAAAATTACATAATTTAAGCTTATATGAAAATTATACATGTTGCTAGTATTATCCATTTTCCACCATTGGATGTGTTTTTTATTTATTCTGAATTTTTTTTTATCTGTGGATATGGAAGGGTGGCTATTAACATACATATACTGACAAATGATGCAATCCAGGAGAATAAAAATTAAACTATAGTAATTACATTAAATATTATACTGTCTTTTTCCTGTTTCGCTTTCCTGTTTAGCTTCTGGGAATTAAAGTTCAGGTATTACTTCTGAGGATGATGATGATTTCATTTACACTCTTATGAGTGTAAATGAAGTGAAGTTTTGTACAGTCTCAGATCAACCATTCCTGAGATGTGTGGTTAATTGAAACCCAACCACCAAAAAACACTGGTATCCATGATCTAGTATTCAAATCCATGTAAAACTAACTGCCTTTATAAATACTATACTGAGCAAACTCAATGCAACATTTGCCCACAGACACAAGAAAAACATATAGGAATTACAGACAACAATCAAATTTGATAAATTACATTACAGAAATACACACTCAAATACATTAACAAAATGCAAATTTTTAAAACAGCAAATAAAAACAAAAATTTCAATATACTACAATAATAGGAAATTTAGAAATACAAAATTTGATAACATATTAAAATGAGCATAGACAACATAGAATACATTACACTATTAAGAAACTAACTTTTTTTTGGCGTTAACAAACGTGAAACAAGTAACTCCACACAAGAAATTAGCTTCAAAAGTTCTTTGAATGAAAAAGTTTCAGGTATTTTGGACAAGTTAATTTACATTAAATAATTTTATGATGTTATAACATTCTGTTATGCTGTTCAATGTACTTCTATTTATATATTTTATATTTACTAATTTATGTATTTATTTATACTATTTTTTTATTACTTCTATTAATGTGTAATTACATTTAATTTCTATTCTCAAATAAGTAGGTAATGCAATACACTTATAAGTTTAAATTATAATAAATTTAAAATAATAATTTCAGTGAAGGACCAGGTTGGGTTTAGCATTTTCATTAGTTACCATTCCATAAACATATAAAAATTATTCACAGAGCTTACACAGAAATTACATTTTCTTTTTAACAATAAAAACAAACAATTTAATTTATATTAATCAACAGAGCTAAAAATAATAAATAACTTCAAATAATTATTAAAACTGTTGAGTGCAGGGATATCTAGAAACTTCAAAAGGTGATTTCATTAATCTATTTAACAACTGTGTGAATGATTAGAATGAAATCTCAAGTGTACAAGATCTATTAAATCACAATATTACTGATCACATAATCACTTGATCATTAACATCAACGTATATAAAATCTGTTACTGATATTCCTAGCTTGTCATGCTACATAACTTGTATACTGCTACTCAGTAATTACTCCTTCCCCATTTTCATTAATTCTAATCTTTAGAAGTAGAATAACTCTTTGTAGTTATTAAGCCATTCCTGCACAATAAATTTCTTTGAAAACAGGAATAAAACAGGACAGGTTTTATTCTTTTTTTCTAATCTTCTATTCTCTCTTTTCACATTAACCTCATCATCTGATAGAAGGTCATTTTACACTCAATTCACACATTCTCATCGTAAACCACTTCAGTGATCCAATCAACCTGCTCAAATTTTATTTTACTTTCTCTCTCCGGGTTGTAACCAACTACTTCTCCTCCTCATCCTCTTCATAATTTCTTTACTTATGCAGTCAAACAAAATACTTTTGCAGCTCTTCCAGTTTTACAAACTACAATCAGACACCTTTCCTTCATATCGTTCACTTTTCTGACTAACTTGGATATAATAGTTCTATTTAATTACTACTCTTCCATATAATTGGTCAACTCATTTGCAGTTTACCATAGATTAATCAACTTTTTTATATTTTTCAAATTTCTTATAGTAGACATCTTTATTGATATTCTTGAATTGAAAAAAAATCATGCAACATAATGATCTTGTTTGTTAGTATAAAAATGATGTAGAGAAAGTTTTATTTTCTGAAAGACTATAATAAGATAAAAGTAATAATATTTAATGTGAATCCCATATTTCATTTTCCCCCGTTTCACTGCCCCTATAACCTCAAAGATGAAATATTAGGGAGGTTTGTATGGTAGTGTCATTTATTTTTGTGCGATAGATCTTAATTATAACAACGATGAATAAATAGCAAAATGTTTATAAGCCACTGCCCAAATAACCTCAAAAAATCACTAAGATTTACCTTTGAAATCATATTGTGAAATAGTTTGCACTTTTTTACATAGGCCAATATAGCCTCCACTTATTCCACTAAAAATTAATATTAATTACTATTTTTACATAAAGAATTCCTCACTGGAATTTAGCTTTTAAACTGGTATCAAACTTAAAGGTGTAGTAGATATCCATGGTTGCAGTACCCTTTCAGCAGGTTGGCAAACTTCTTTCTATGTCTGTTTTTACATTATATTCCATGTGAACAATTATTAATTAATAGTTGTCACAAGATATCAGTATTTTTTTAAACACTAATTTAAATAAAAGGGTAAATAATATTATCTTAAAAGAGATTTCAGCTTTATTACTCTTCTAACATTCTTCTTATTCATATATTCTTTCATTGCTTCATTTTAGCAATATTTTGAAGTCAATTATTAGGGAAGTTGAGGTGCTTCATTTCTTTTTTAGCATTACCACTAAATATCAGTTTCCTCTCCATTCCCCATCCAATGTGATACCCTTTTCTCTTAATTAATTGAAGGAGATAAGTAAACCAGATAGTGAAAAATCAAGAAAAGAAAACATATTTGGATGATGTACAAGTCTGTGTTCTCCAATATGGAAGGAGAATTGTAGGCACTTTGATGGAAAAACAGTAATACTCATGTTGCTTTAGGAAACTGATTATATAGAAGCAAACAGGGATCAGAAGTATGATAAATCAGAAATGACGAAGGTGAGAACTATAAAGTTCTGTTGATTGTTAGATCTGTTAATTCTTGGGAACATAATTAGAAGAGGAAAGAGAACTGCAAAATAACATAGTTCAGTAGTGATTCGTCCATATATTTTCTGATAGATTACAACCTTTTTAGTGAGAAATTAAAGACGACAGATCAATTCATCAACAACGATCATTAGTTCTTAGTGTTGTACCACAGAATGAAACAGGAAAAGTTGAGAATTGTAGAAAATGGTAATTTGAAGGTATAGAAATTAGAGGGAGTTATTGAGGAGTACCAGATTGTATGAGACAGTGTATTTGTAAATGTCCTAAAAATATGAGCAGAAGAATGATGATGGTTCCAAAGGGATTTGGTTGGAGAAATAGGTTTATTGCAGAATCAGTAATAGGAAACAATTAAATGAAAAAACTTGAGAAATGGTGGGTAAATTAATTTGTGGAAAGGATAAGAATGAGGCATTCAGAGTGAGATATTTTTAGTGGTGATCAGCAGGAATCAAAGGGCAGAATGTAGACAGAAGGATGATAGGACGGTAGGAAATGTTAGATGAGGAAGTTGACTAATTATGCAAAAGGTAACAGTAATTGAAATAGGACTATTACATTCAGGTTAGTAATAAAAATGCAAGGGATGACGGTAAAATGTCTCATGTACTGCAATCACTAACTTGGTTGAATCAATAATAGCTCCATTTAAATAGGTAAATATATGGAGTCACGCAGCAAGTCCAGAGAATCAAGACAGTCTACTTCAGTTTGATATAACCAGGCTCAAGGTAGCTCGTAAAATAGCAAATTGCACAGGAGACCCAGTAAAGTAAATATGAAAAACTTTCTGCAGTC
This sequence comes from Lycorma delicatula, assembly GCF_047948215.1. Lineage (NCBI taxonomy): Eukaryota > Metazoa > Arthropoda > Insecta > Hemiptera > Fulgoridae > Lycorma > Lycorma delicatula. The sequence goes on along the minus strand of NC_134455.1, from coordinate 322,438,589 downwards.
TTTACATCGAGATGACCAACAATATCCAGAGGTAGAAGATTCTTAGATTAAACAAAATGGTGAGTTTGCTCACTCTCAAGACTTCAAAGGGTATTGTGGATTGTCAAGATCCACTCAACTGTTCTGAGCAGGAAATCGTTGAGTTATCATCGTAGGGAGTAATAGTGCCGAAGGCTGAACATGAAAAGGAATGGTGAAGTTCTACCTTCTGCCTCTGATGTCCTCACTTATAATAGGCCGAATCTACCAGAGAAAGTATGCGCTGGTATACACCATCTGGATGCGCGAACTTTTGTGCCGCAACCCTTACATTGTATCAGATTCCAGCGATTTGGCCACACCATGGTTCTATGTGAGAAATCGCAAATATGTATTTGAGATGAAGTGACTCACAAAGGGGAACCATGAAAGGATCCTCCATTCGGCATCAACTGCAAAGGACAGCACACATATTGGTCAAGAAACTGTCCTGTTTACAAACATGAAGTAGCTGTTCAGGAAGTTTAAATCTTATAGAAAATCAGCTATTTTGAACCTAAAAAACTTGTAAACAGTTGTAAATCGAGAGGAACTACCTTGCTTCAACGTAAGATACAATTATAGGGAGAATAATCAATAATAAAATTAAATTTCTCTCACAAGGAAGATACCAGACCATCCAGTCTGGAATCTTGCATTTGGTATCTGCATTATCTGTGCACCAGATAATGCATTGAGTAAGAATAAAAGTGCATCTGAGTTGAACAAGAAAGAAAATAAACCTGTGGTTCAACTTCATCTACATCTCCTATAAGATAAGCCTGTTAAGAGGGTAATTGCTTCGGAAACCCCTAAAGAGGTCTGAAGCCACATACTTTGGAGGTGGTTTCCCAACCAAAGCCACAAACTACCTAAAATCGCACAGGAGACATGTTTCTGCCTTGCCAAGGTGGTGGCTGGTGCAAATCCTGTTGTGGTATCTCTCCGATTCCCATTGTTCAGTTTCACGTCCTCCTTATTAACGATAAAAAACTATGTAACTCTTTTCTTCTTACTTATGTAAGGCATATAAATATGTTAATCTAGTTGAGCTAAACACAGCTGTTTTATAATATACATTTCGTCTGTATAATACTATTGTTCATTGATTCAGTTCAGTTAAAATTGTAGTTAAAGTTAATTCAGTTCTGTTAAAGATGTAACTTAAGCTCAACAATGTGAAATAATTTACGAATAATACAATATTAAAATAAATGAATTGTATCTAAATCTATTATAAATTACATATAATAAAAATATAATTGATCACACTAACAAGGTATTTATTGAAAGACATTAATGATCCAGCGGCATACGTTCCAAATACTGTAAGGTGCATTTAGGCACAGTTATTCAAACTTTTTTTTTGTCCTCCATGCCACAGATTTGTGAAGATTTGATTTATTGTGGCATTCTTCAGTTAAAGACAATCTATGTTGTGTGTTACAAATCGTTCAACATATCAATTTATGGTTTATCAAAAAAGAAGCTATTAAATTTGCCACTTAATTATTCAATGAAATACAGCCTACAACGTTTTCTTCATTACCATCAAGCAATTTCATTTAATTATATTTTATTTAATTCTTATATTTATCATTGTTAATTAAGGCTGTTAATTCATAATGAACAAAGAACAATTAATTAAACATAAAGGATCAATTAAATCCATGAAAAATATAATGTCACTCAAATTAACATTCATCTTTTGCAAATTAAATTAAGAAACCTTCATGAGTTGCTAGGCAAATATGATACCATTCAAACGCAACTTGAAATGGAAGATAATTAGGATATTTATTCAGATCGCGTGCAGGTTGAAGACGAATCTTCTTTAAATGTAAATTACAATGTTTAATAGATAATATTAAGCAAACAATAATTGTTCAAAAAATTAATGTAGTTACAGCAACTAAGCATTTGCTTAGTTGCCAATTAATTTCATTTTTCAGAGGTATTGTTCTTGACTGGCAACATTATTACACTTTATTTAGCGATTCAGTACATAATAGAAATTTAAGTAATTTACAAAAACTCCACTACTTACAAAAAACCTCCTTAAAGGGCAAAACATTGGCTATTATTAAAAATTTAACAATTACGAATGAAAATTATACAATTGCACTAGATCTATTAAAAACGTGTTTCGACAATAAATATTTAATTGCATCTCATAATGTAGATTGTATTTTTAAACTAAATTCCATAAAGGAAGACTCTTTGGATAATTTATCCAAATTTATTATTGAAGTATCTTCATATGTCAGTGCTCTTGAAGCAAGGCATAATCCAGTCAATACATATGAATTTATTGTTGTTAAGCTGTTAACATCAAATTCTGTTAGATACAATACCTCCAGATTATGAAAGGTGAAACTTTCAACTCAAAGTATCTCCACTTTCAAAGATTTCATATAATTCATTTAATTTAGATGCAAATATAATTCCTTTAAAATAGTAATGCAAATAAGTCAAACCATTAAGACATCTCAAGACATAATTCCAAGGGATGACAACAATGGAACTAAATCCTTCAACTTGGCGACTTCCACTGCGACGACTGCTGCTTAGTTTCAGGGTGATACCCGTACATCCATGTCTCATCACCTGTTATGATGTTGGAGATGAAGTTAGGGTCATCTCTTGCTGAATTTTTCAATTCACTGCAGACAGCTACGCGATTTTGTTTCTGGTGGCTGTTCAACAGTCTCGGTACGAATTTTGCAGCAATGCGTCTCATGTTCAAATTGTCCGACAAAATGCGTTGCACAGACCCATATGACAATTGTACGATTCCACAAACATCATGGATTGTTTGTCTACGATCTACAACAATAGCCTCTCACACTTTCACGATGTTTTCCGGTGTTGTGCTTGTTGATGGTCTTCCTGAACGCTCATCGTCACAGACTGTCGTTCATCCATCTTTGAATCGTTTGTACCACAAAAAGTTTTACTTTTACTCATAGCATTGTCACCAAATGCTTTCACAAGCATGCGATGGGTTTCTGCACCAGTTTTTTAAGCATTAAGTAAAATTTGATGCAGGTTCTTTGCTCTTTATAATCTGCCATTTAGAACTGCGCTGAAGCAGTAAAACATAACATTACACAACCGCACGAAAGTCAACAATGCAGCCTCACACCGTCACAGCTGTTGGAACACTGATTTCACAAAGAGTACCGTGCCACATCTAGCGGCAGCAGGTCGTACCAGCAATGGTGCGCGCGCGAAATTCAAATTCCCCGAACTTTTGGGTAGCACCTCGTATTATTCTTACAAGCTAGATGCAAATCAATATAACTATTACATCATGTTCACATTGCTCTATAATTTTAAATGATTTACAGACTGGCTATTATACTATATACATGCACACGCACAACATGCATACATATACACATACAACACAAACATGTACGTATATACAACATATACATATGCTCATTGTATGAGATTATTGATCCCAATCAGTGTTCATTACAGCGAATGAACATTGTTACGTAAATATCGGATATATTCCGATATTTACATATTACTTATTTTAGCGGATTATCGATCCCAATCTGAATAGATTTCTGATATTTATGCATTATCTACACTAAATCTTCATTGGAGTGAGATAATACACATGGACGTCATAAGGACTCACAAACACACACAAAGAAATCCTAATATCTATATCAGTTAAGTACAATAAGAGGTATCGATTACCCAATTTATAAGAAAAATTATATTAAGATATATATACACTAACTTGTTACAAAGGAAATATAGCTGATAAGCAACTTATTATATATTCGAGTTGTATGATGATTATTATTATTCATTACTATTTATTATTGTATTATGTACAACCAATGTGAACATAATTTAAACTATTGATTCAACAATTTAAGTATAAGTGATATGTATAATTAATTTGTTTTCTCTGATTCTCTGCCGTCATCCGCAGCTTTCTTGTTCTCAGACTCGGAGGCTGGGAGCTACACGGGTAATGACACACTTCTAGAATATGAAGCTGTTCTGAAAATGTAAAAGAGAAACAAGAGTTGGCCAAAAGGCAAACCCCAAAATTAACTTTCAATATAAAAAAGTCGATTCGCCAGTCGGCTCAGGAGCTTATTTTAATGTCAGACAGATCGACGTCCTGTATAGATTAAACTTTTATAAGTGCTTCAATAGCATGAAAATACTGTTTTAAAATTACACAAGACCTTCGCGGAAGTGACCATTATTGGGTGCAAATTACAACTGATGTTACAATAAAATGATAACCCATCTCCAAAAGATAAGATAGATTGGACGAACTTCACTGCTGATACAATACTCCCCGAAACAACTGTAGTTATAGAAAATTTGGACTTTCTAACCAATGTTATTTGACTCGGTACCAAGGTATAATCCTAAAACACCCCTTCTATTGTGAAAGTTCTGATGAAAATAGTGAAGCAATAAAAAGTAAGAAAAAAGCTTATAACGCTTTCAAGAAACGTCCAACATCCGAAAATTTAATTGCCTTTAAAAGACACAGGGTATATGCCAAAAGACGTGTGACAGATTAAAAGAAAATAATCCTGGCAACAATACGTGTCATCTACTAGCAGAAAACTTATCTGTGGACACACAAACTTTACTCTCATAACTTGCTTTCAATATGAAAACGATCTAATACATACTCCAAACGAAATTGCCCAATTATTAGTCAAAAAATTGGAAAAAGTCAGTAAAAAGACTAATTATAACGAATGCTTCAAAAATAAAAAAATAAAACAGAACTTGAGGATCACCTAAGTTTTGGAACCATAAAGAATGTTTTTTACAATGTACCTTTCAAAATTGAAAAACTTGTGAAAGCGTTGGGGAAATACACCATCTGGTCCAGACGAAATAGATTAATCGTGATCGGAATTCTAAGCACTGGTGCAAAACTTAGATTGCTACAACTATATAACAAGATATGGTGGGATGGAATATACCCGCGGCAGTGGAAGAAAACATACACTGAACCAATCCCAAAGAAAGATAAAAGTGACCGATCCCAATAGTTACGTCCGATATCTTTGGCCTGTGCTATTGGAAAAAATTACAAATAGACTCGTTTGGATTTTGGAAAGAGGTCTTTTATCCTCGCATCAAGTAGGATTTCAACAGTACCACTCAATTATGACTCAATATTCAATTTAGAAAACACTACATACAACAGTTTCATAACTAGAAAACACGACGATGTTTCCCAAGTCTTCTTTGATCTGCAGAAGGCTTTTAATAGTTGGCGTCATGGAATAATGATTGAATGAATGATTGATGAAGCTACATGAATGGGGTATTCACGGCAATTTATCGTTATTTTGGCAACTACATAAACAATCGTATTTTTAAGTACGAGTTTATAAAGAATTCTCGTCAGAAAAAAGATTGGAAAATGGCATACCACAAGGTTAACCGCTGAGAGGTACTTTGTTTATGATCGCTATCAATAAACTGATATTAGCTAATCCAGAAGAAATCAGCAAAAGCGTTTACATCGGTGATCTGACAATCGTATTATTAAACGTTTATTGAACATCAATTGGGGCTCAGAAAAGAGATATTACTGCTACTATATTGGTTTAGTAATCGATGCTAGATTTCGGGTGTATAGCATATTCATCCGCTAGAAAGTTGCATCTAACAAGTTAGACGTCACGTAACAACGGAAATTTGTGTTTGAGCCCTTTACACCCTGTAAATGTTGTGTGCATTTTGTTTAAATGTTTCTGTTTACTTTTGTTTTATTAAAATGTAAGGACTATATAATTAAACTGACTATATTGCTAGTGATTTAATTATTTTATAAAGAATGTGACGAAAGCTAATGACCTTATTAGAAGTTAATGTTCATAAAACGCAAAAAAAAAATGAAAATAATGCCTGAGCAAAATTCCACCTCCACGTCCATGCAATTTCATCTACGCACATGTCATGGACGGGCAACAACATGGGACTTCGGTATTTTCACTTGTCACCAACGGGACAATGGTTTTGCTCAGGAGCCCCCTGTGGAGTGGAGTAGGGGATTGGCAGTAACGAGCTGGTTGCGGTGTGCTTCTCCGTTTCGTTGTTTTCGGCGGTTGGAGGGGAGGCATGATTTGTTTTTGCAGACGCTGAGCGGATTGCGTACGGGTAATGCTCATTCCTCTTCTCAGGCTTACATCAGCTCACCCTCAACCAGGTTCCCTCAAGTCTTGCGCGGTTCAGCGTGAGTCAGTCCAACTCTTGGCAGGGACTGTCTCATGGGTGAGGGTATCGGAGCCCTGGGATGTGGGTATAACGGGTCAGACAGTACTGACTCCCCGACCCCGGTTAAATTGTGGGAGGCAGCTGGGAGAACCCAGGCAGGCTCAAAGATCCGGGACACGCCCAAATGCATCTCCGCCCGCAACTTGTGACATATCGACTGACGAAACCCTTTTATGGAAACATATACTTTCATAACAATTTCTATGGAAGAGGGTCCACATAAAAATGCTCATCCAGGAGGATCTTTCTTTTCCTCCAATGTAAATTCATCCCTACATCAAAGGAAAACAACTTTGTTCTATGTATACACCCCAAGGTGTATTAATGAAGCTCGATAGTCTGTCTATGTAGATCATGCATTTGCAAGGACATAGTTCAATTTCATTTACAGAATGAACTCTTCTGCATTATTTGCTGTACGTGGCAACTTTTGTTACTGGTAAATGGGATTATTCTGATATACCTGAACAGAGTGATTGATAATGGTAAACACAAACTGGCCACCTGTTCAGTAAAGCAGAGGCAAAGCACTATATTGGCACATCTGATCATGGATTCTACCCTGTCATGAGAGGATGTCTTGTGGGATGGTCAGGTAGACTTGGGATACAGCAAAAACCATTATTTTAACTTCAAGTAGACTTCAGTCTATCTTTCTTTCGTAACCCTGACATTTGAATAGGCATCACAGAATGTTTGCCTTCCATGTGGATAATAATATACACAATGGATAATAATATATAATGGATATTATATATATATTAACTACATCTTCTCCAGATGTTGTACAACTATGAGGGTAAACAATATTACCTGAAACTTCTTTTTGATCTCCCTTCTGTTAACTAAGAAAACTGCTGAAACAAAAAGTGAAGTGAAACTTCCATGCAACATTTAATTTCCAAAACGAAGCAATCTCAAAGATGGGTTTTAAAAGTTAAGATCTCTTGATATTGAGACGCTGTAAAAACTGGAACTCCTACCAATAACTGAAAGAACTGCTTCAGATTTGTTCATCAAAAAATTATGTTCAATCATCAAGAATGCTTGACTGAAGAAATTTTTAGATTTAGATGTCACATTAGAACCTCATGACATTTTTCAAAAGGTGATTTGTGGTATGTCAATATCTCCTTAATCAGTCAGAAGAACAAAACTGTCAAAGAGCTTTAGCAAAAGGGGCCATAAATTTAAATATGGAAAGCAACAGATAAGTTTTAGTTGATAATCTCCTTTTTTAACCTTTAACAAGCCTTTATTACCAGTGAATATTTGTGCTGGAATATGATGCATTTATAAGTCATGTACATAACTTATAAGTCATGTCAAGAGGACTTGCCAAATATGCTTATGAGGAACAGTACCACAACAATTTCCTTAAAAAATCTACTCAATTTTTTAAATATAAGTTTTAACAAATCTGACAAGTAGTGATGACAATTAGGATGATTGAATTCAAGTTCACAAATTAAAGTTTTTACTTAGTAGAGAAAGATTTTAAAGAATTTATATATTTCCAAACTATAACTTCATATTCATTTTGTAAACAGAAGGTAGAAATTCCTGTGTAGGACAGTTTGAATACTCTTATCATCTTTAGTTCTCATACTGATTTCAGGATCATCATACAATTCTAACATTAATTTTTTTTTGTAGATGCTATTCACAAAAATTTTAAAAATGAATAAACCAAAACTGTTTAAGAAATTTATGAAGTTTATCTATTTAAAAATATATCACTATTTTATAACAATGTGTACAGTAACATAAAGAAATTTTTTTAAATTCTACTGATCAGTCACGTAATTTATAAAAGCAATAGTTGTATACAATCTAATGATAAAAGAGCGAGAGCCTCATACTAGGGTATAAAAAGCAGTTCTAGATAAAATTGAGGCAGGAGCTACCTCAAGGGTCAGGTGTTGAAAGTCAATGGGAGAGTATTTCAGGATCCAACTTTTGTCGTAGTATTTTTCTGTCAGTTGCAAGTACTCCTGGATTAATTGATTTCCTCCAACAAATCCTACACATGATGATGTCAACATAAGTTTAGATTCAATTGAATCATTTTTTATAATCACTACTATTAAATGTCTGAATAACAGAAAAACATAAGACAAAAGTTATCAGAAGAATTAACAAAATTAAGCAAAATGTTCTGAAATTGTACTAATCCTTACTCACCTTAGTCAATAGAAAAAAGCAAGAACAATTAATGTCAAATCTTTGGTCATGTCAACTCGAATTCCAAGGGAAAAAGAAATTAGTTTGACTTATGTATACTTTCGTTACAAAGATTAATTTTCAAACTTTTTTGACTTACAGAGGTTATAAATTATTTTGAGATACAGAGGAAAATCTTTTGTACTATACTGTTCTTTCTTATAGCAACTACTAGTAGCTGCTATATCTATAAGCAATGTAAATTTAATGATAACATTTATTAATAAATATTACTGTGTGAAAATTAACTTAATTAAAAATGCATTTAAGTAAACCAAAATAAACAATAATGTGAATGTTATTATTGATTTATAATGTTGTAATAACTTGTTATAAAAAATTAAATTCAGTAATGTATATTATTCACTTGTAACAAAGTCTGTAATTATACAATGCTTTTGGTTACTGACAATATTTAGGTCAATCATGTTCTCAATAGAAACAAACTGAAATAAAAGCAGAAGATGGAACAGCAGAGCGTATACTCTGGAACTTCATTAGTTTTTTTCTAAGAAAATGAGCAAAATGTTTATAGCACTTTTAGCGTCCTTAACCACACATTTATATTTTTTCCAAACTTCATCATCATCAGAAGCCTCATTTCCATCATTATTTGATGATGTTACAATGTCACTTTTTATCAGTTATGTTTCTGTGACTGCAAAATCCTCATCTACTCGAATAAATTCTTCAAATGCAAGGTCTTCTTTAGTGCAAGGTTTAACTTCCACCTCATCTTCTTCCAAAGCGTAAAACATTTATGCTTTTTTTGGCGGAAAAACAAAAACTTTGAGAACTGTTATCCCTACACTAACAGTGTAGTTAATACTACACTCTTAATCCTCTTCAATGCACAAGATATATTTTCATAAAACTTAAATCGTACAATATTTTGAAGTTCTTAATATTACATTCTGGTCTGGGGGCTGGAGATTTGTGTCATATTAGCTGGTAAAAATTGTACTTTTGATCCATTTGAGAGGAGGAATCATACTGTGAGCATTAAAACTGTTAAAAATAGAATAAATTTTTGTTTCTTCGGTCAACCAAGAACTGAAAATTTCAAATTTAATATATGTTTTTTTATTGTGAGTATAATGAACATGATTTAGTATAATGAAATGATTTTACTCCAGCAAAACATCTCAGATTTTTTTATTTACCTGTAAGGAAATTAATTTCTTTGTGCCTGCCATATTTACTGCCAACAAAAGAATGGCCCTTTTCTTTGCTGAATTTACCACCTTAGCATTTCTCTTTTTTAAATTCATAGGTCTTGTCAGGAAGAAATTTGTAAAATAAGGCAATTTCATCTGCATTAAAAATATATTTGTGTCACACGTTTCAATCATCTCTGACAATGAAACTTACAACACACAACTTTTGTTTGCACTTTCATCACAATTTTTCTTAAAAATAATGTTATGCTGTTTTTTTTTTTTTTAATTTTCTAGGCAACTCATTACTCATCTTAAATTGTACATGACCAAAACTTTTAGAAAAATGTTCTTTTTCTTTCAAAAGTGGGGCCTCCCAAAGCTATGTTTTGTCTCTGTTCAACATCAATCAATCATACACTTTTCAATATCAGGAAACTCAACTTCACTTTTCAGCTGACATTGTAAATTACATTCAATTACTAGTTTCAGAATCTTTGGCATTCTTCAAAGTTGTATCATTTCCTTGCTAAATCAGTGAAATTGTATGCGTTCATTGCTTGGATAATTTTAAATTTATCTTCAACTGTTCACCTTTCTTAGTAGTCATTGCACTGTATTTAATTTCAATATGTTGCACAGGGTTCCATACTGAGGAACAATCTCTTGATTTTACAGAGACAGAGGTTCGTCAGGTGATTGTGACATATCACAATCACCTGATATGCTCTGTCTATGCCGTGCCTATGGCACGGCATAAACGATATGGCATTGTGATATGGTCCTGACTATGATTGCATTACCATTACATTGGAACTCCTTGTTCACTCATTACCAGTGATTCTGTCACCTGACTAGTTTATAATAGTTTGCTTTCTGCTGGATATTTCCCAGCCTGTTGGAAGCATGGAGAATTGATACTGCTTTTTAAGGGTGGCGACAAAGATCCCCAATATGATTGGCTGGTAAGAAGAACCAATGTTCTTACCAGCCTTTGATGCTCTTGCTTGTGATTGGTAAAGTTTTTGAAAAAATTTTGTATCTCCGTATTAATAGTAGGTTAACTTCTGAGCATTTGTTGATGGACAGCCAATATGGCTTCTGACCTGGCAACAGCACGGAGGGCGCTATACTGAGAGTAATGAATATTGATTCCTGCAGTGTATGTAAGTACGTGCTAGGTATTTTTCTGGATATATCCAGGGCTTTTAACAACTTATAGTGGCCCTCTGCCTTGTTTCAAATGCAGAAGCATGATTGTACACGGAATGAAATAGAAACTCTCTCAAGTTATTCAGCCATCGGACTGTTGCCCTTCATGATGGCAGCTCAGAAATGGGGGAAGACCCTGTCCAAAGGATGCCTGCAGGGCAATGTACTGAATCCGCTTCTTTGGATTATTGAGTTCGATCCTATGTTGCAGCTGAGACTGCCTAGTGGCTACTGCATCATTGCTTAAGCAGATGATTGCTATTGCTGGTTGAGGGGGACTAGCAGAATGAGATAGAATTTAGAGCTAGCTGTCCATGCATGTGAAATTCTGAGGTTGTGGAGTCTCCAGCATAAGATGATTTTCAGTTTGGAAAAAACCACAATGATGTTGCTGAAATGGTCAGCTGGCCATTTCACATTGGGCGTGAGTCTCAATGGCCAGCTTTCCTATAAGATATGTTTCTGCTCAGAAATACTTGGGTGTAATCCTTGATCAGAATCTTTGAATCAAGGAGCACCTTCAATAAGTTGTCAAGAAGGCCATTGATACCTTTTTTGAATTCACAGAATTATCCATCCTGATTTTTCATATCATGCATACTGTTTATAAGGGTGTCAGCGAGGCTATTACGTTGTATGCTGCACCTATTTGGGCTCATCGCATGATCTTTAGGTGTTATAGGGGCTTTTTCTTGAAAACCCAGCGCCTCCTTATTTTTGGCTGTTGTCCGCGGTTTCTGCCACTGAACGTAAGGAACGTTATATTTCCAAGAAGAGATTGAGGAACAAGGCTCTGCATCTTGGCAGGCCAGGTGGAATGACTCACCTACTGGTCATTGCACACATGGTATATTCCCAACTGTGACTGATTTGCGTACGGTTAAGTGGATATTTCCCTAATCAGAACATTACACAATTCCTTTCCAGGCATGGTGTCTTTACGGGCGGAAGTTTGGCTAGGTTTTATTTAATAGATTGGGCTTGTGCCTGGATTGTGAGGTTGACACAGTGGACAACATTCTCTAAGTCTGTCCCTGGTACGAAGCTGAACGTACCAGAGTAGTTAAGGAACTTGAGAAGGTGAACTCCTTTCCGGATCTCAGAATTAATTGGAAGGTCCATGGAGAATGGTTGGTTTCCTTTATTTTCTTGCATTACATAGGTTGGTTGAAGGTGTTTAAACGGAGTAGGTTCCTGGGTGGCTAGAGTTTCATCCGTGACACTTGATTGGTCGGATGTAGGCGTATTGGCAGCAAGCCTCGGTCAGTTTGGTTAGAATAGCAACACTACTGAGGGCATGGTAATCCATGCAGCCATGAGGTATGGCACTGTCTTGCCAAGAGTGATCTTCGAGTGTGATGAAGTAAATGTCATGCAAGACTCTGAGATGGAGCTGGGTGAGAGTAAAAGGTCTGTCCTAGACTCCCTTGTAGACCAGATTGGAGTCCATTTTTCATAAATCAGTTAAATGGTGTACTTTGTAGTGAGTGATGGAATGTAGGTCTGAATTTCATTGTTACGTATAAAAAATTTTGAGTGGCGTGAGTTTGGCATTGCATTTGACTCGTTACTTAGTCGAGTTTGAGACATTTAGTTATAAGTGTTTCTATTGTAACTGGGCTAGGTGCTAGGTTTGTGCTTTAACGAATTCGGTTAGCTAGTTCAGAGGGTGATACTGTATGATAGAAAAACTGAAGATGTCCGACAGAAGCCTAAACTGAAGGCATTGGTCGAGTTATTGGTTTTAACTGATGTAAATGTCTGCACTTGCATCAGTGGCATCCCAACTGAGGCCTGGTTGGTGACTGAGATGTAATCAGTTAGAGGGTCTGAAGACGACCTCTGGTAAAGCCCTTCAGGACTAGGAACGGAGGGGGTGGTGTGGCGATCGAATCACCACAAATGATTCGTAGGGGAGGTGTCTTCCCCTACGGGATTGGGATGTACATCATTATGCCACAACTTTATTTATAAATGAAGTTAACAACCCAAACAAGAGGGCAATGATCATTCACAAGTGAGAACATGCTACACTGGCAACTGTTGGCAGAAATTTTAAAGTTACAATATGCTTGTTTACCAGAATAGGAATTCAAGTTAACCAGGCTACACGACAAGAACTTCGAGATATAGAGATAATGTTTGAATAACAGAGGTAACACAGTGTAAGGATTTGATTTAGAGATAGATTTTAGAGTCACAGAGGTAATTCTTTGATTACTTCAGACTTATAGAAGTCTCACAATTATATTTTTGAGTTATCCACGGTTTTTTTTTTAACACGGCAAGTTTTCTCTTTGAAAACAAAATAAAAATCTGCATTACCTGCATAACTCTTTAGTTATTAAGGTTCATGTTATCAAGGGTCAACTGTATATGTTACATTGAATGTCAATCAATCCCATTATCACCATATTATTTTTAAAAATTACAGGTGATTCAGGAAAATGGGAAATTTTGAAAATTAAATATTCTAATGAAAAAAATATACTTAATAAATTTAATTATAACCTTTAAATAGAAAAAAACATGATTATGAATACATACACAAAATCTATTTTATATCTTCCAGTTATGATCACAACACAGATCACATCTGTCTGCGAAGATATTCTTGCAGTCTAATAGTGAAACTCTGCATGATTTGATGAGACATAACAGTAATTTCAAAAACTGCAGTTGAAATCTTGGCTTTTAGTTCTTCTGTCACAGTAGTTCAACTACTACACATTTTGCTTAAAGGTGATCCAAAAAGAAATCTCACACTGCCAAATCAGGAGATCTGCAAGGCCATGGAATTTCACATTTCTCAAAATTATATGGTTGTCAAACAATTGGCAACCAGCATACCTTTGATATTCATGCTGAGTGTGATGTTGATCCATCTTTTTGGAATCCAGCGATGTCAAAAATTTGCAGAACTATCTGCAGTTTTTATGTAACAATGCTTTTCAGTACGGCAATGTATTGATCTGATATGATTATAATCATAAGACAATAATTTTCAAAAAAAAAAAAAGGGCCTATTATACTATACAATCACCCTGCACATCACACCATACATAGCTACATAGTAGGCACTGGTATGGCTGTAGGATTCTCTTGACACAAAAACTAAATTTTGTTTATTAAAAAATCCGCTAAGGAGGAAATGGACTTTGTCTAACGTGCAGTTTCTTAACATAGTCACTACTCTTATTTATATTTACATCCATTCATTTATAGAATTAATAGTGCATTATGTGACGATGGTTTCAGTTCCTGGAAATCTACAACTTGTACGAGTGGTAAAATCCTGCAACAGTATTCATTAAACACCTGAACTGTGCAATGCACAGTTGTGGGCTTCTTATGACAGTGACTCAAAAAGTCTTGCTATTTTCTGCTTATGAAATACTGTTTCTTTTCCTGTTTTGCCTACAGGAATCAGTCACGTATTACACTTCAGAGGATGATATATATGAGTGTAAGTGAAGTGTAGTCTTGTATAGTCTCAGGCCAACCTTTTCTGAGATGTGTGATTAATTGAATGTGGTCTTTTCCACTGCGATACACAATCTGTTCATCTCCATTTAGCTCCCGATGATGTCAAGCGAGAGGTTGCCGGCGTCCATGACATCCTGCTTCGTCCTCTTGCAGATGACCTAAGCCAGATCATCTGCGAACACAAATAGTTGCACCCCCCTCAGGAAACCTAGCCCCCAGGACCCCGTCACAGGCTATATTCCATAACAGGTCCTTCTGAAAAGTGTCCTCACCACTTTCCTTAGCAATTGAGGGCCCAATATCAGCAGTTTTCTCCCAAACTTTTTAGAAACTATCTTGAAGGCATTCTCCCACATATCTCTAGCTCATTACTCAAATCCACCTCCATCGCTTGGACTCTTTTATAGCCCGTTTCAATGCAGCCTTGGCCTGCAAATGCCTCCTCTCCCGCAGGGCATCCCTCCTCTCGCCATCCCTTGTACATCTCTGAAAGGCCCTCCTGGCCTTCCAGCACAAACTCCTCAACCTGGCAATCTCTGGTGTCCACCATCAGACCACCTTCCTTCGCAGGCCCTGTTCACTATTCCAGGACTAGTCAAACTCTTCCTGGAAATTCTTTACTATTGCAGACAGCAGTTCCAGGATCACACATTATTCCCTAGCAAACCAACTGGAAATTGCCCACTCAAACCCTGTGATTCTGGTCTCCATTAATGCTGGCTTAGGCACCCACCTTCTACGCAGGTCTAATTGTGCTTCCATTACAAAAACTATCGCCCTATGGTCACTGAGAGATATATCTTTTGTAACAAACCACCCAGTAACACAATTTCTCCACCTGCTCACAAGGGTGGCATCAATGACTGAGTAGCTGCCACCCCTGTGAAAGGTGGGCACCTCACCATCATGCAGTTCTCCAAAACCGAGCCCTGTCATCACCTCCATTAGTGCATAACCCCTGCAGTCAGTCACTCTCCTCCCAAGAGTGACATTTTAGCAATAAAATCCCTTACAAAAACATTCTGCCCATCCAACAAGAACTCCTTTCAATTCATCCAAACTATCCATGAATAGTGGTTATCCAAGAAAACCTCCTTTTGCTAACTTCTCTTAACAATTCCTATAGCACCTCATCCTCCAACCCTTCAAGTGCTTCTCTAATTGCCTGTGACCTGTACATCACAGGAGTCTGTGTCACCACCTCCTGAGATGGTTCCTTCAATGCTCTGATCAACAGTCAGTCGCCACCTTCTGAAATGGTTTCCTCAATGTTCTAATTGATAGAACTTCCTAATATGCAGAAATCTGTTCGACCAGTAGCAATCTCCCACTGAACCTGTTTTATTTCCCTCTTGAAGTTTCTATTGACAGCCCCTTCTGAAGGATTCCACTTACTATGTCCAGGTTTCCGATCAGTGAGACCAGCCCATCATCCACAGCCCTTTCATCATTGCTTGACAACAGTTTTCTCTTCCTATCCTCCTTTTTCCTTTTTTCATCTAATTCTTTTTTCCTGGCCTCTGTTGGGGTAACCTCCACCACCAACCACTTCTCTTTGTCCGATACTATCATGGTAACCTCCCCATTGGTTGGGGAACTCACCAGAGATCGCTCCCAGGCCTTAAGAGGCCCTGAAAGGATTCGCAGGTTTCATACCAGTATTTTCTCCTTTATCTCCTAATTCAGTATCAAAAAACATATAATTTGATACTCCACCCGATAGGTGTTGGGGGAGAGAATTTGGGCCAGCCCACCAAACAATAGGAAATGACCCAAAATGGGGATGAGAAAATAGAATGTACTGAAAGGGAGTTATAATGAAAATAGTTCCCCCTAATAATCTCTATTAGGACTTATAAAAATTCCCAGATCACCAGTAAAAGTGATAGACTTGTTTACAACTAAAGAGCCACAAACAACTCAGCCACACGTACAAACCTGCAACACCACGGAACACACAAATGTGAACCTTATTGTTAACAGCAATACGGATGAAGTCACAAAAAACTAAAAAAAATATAGTCCATTAACCAGAATCATATAAAACACAAACACAATATGAAAAAATTCCACTGACACTTACCAACCGTCCAATCCAATAGAAAACCAAAAACCCAAGAAAAAACACAGAACGATCAAACACATGTGTTCACTGTATGAAATCTCCAACTCGACTTATCCTAAATTAAACTGGCAGTGGAATTCCCTATGCATAGTCTCCACTATCATTATTTTTTTAAATGCTGTGATATCAAAAGCACGTTACACGTTAATCCAAGTATCCATGATAACTAAATGATAAGATGGTGTGAGCTGGCTCCTATAAGTTTTTCAATGCTGAGACTTACCCAAGGCTGCCAACACAAATTTCAGAATTCCCCATTTCCCTGATCATCTTGTACTAGATAATTATTGATATAAACACATAACTTCTAATTCTTTTTATTTCCTTTGGTTTTTTATTTAACTGTTCAAATTATTTTTAACTTCACAGCATGGAGAAATAAATTATATACAATAGTTTTTTTATTTTATTATTATTTTTACGAATCTGCAGTAGATATTTTATAAATAATGTTGGTTACCTTCTTAACAATAGGATTCTGAAGAATCCTTTATATCTGACAAATAAATTTACTGATTGGTTAATAGTTCTCAAGAGTATTTGGGGAGGGGAAGAACAGATTTTAACTGATAACTTCCATTTTGTAAAATTCTGCTAGTAACAATACCTTTTAAGAAGTACACATAAATAAGGTGAATCTAAGAAATGAAATCTATTTCTACTGTAATAATTTCCAAATTATTCATGAAAATGATCTTTTCAAGCCACATTCACTGAACTAACTCTCATGCAACACACAGGTTAAGTAACAATGGGTGACTTTTCCAATCGTATATGTAAACCAATCTTTAGTGGGTTTATTAGCTTATGCTATTAGTTAAAGATGTTTTGTGTAAAGTAATCATAGGTATTTTTGAAATAATTTTTCACAGCAATCTTTCAATGCGAAAATTTAGTAAATAAATAAATGTGCAATCTGTTCTATATTAGATTACATCATAAAGCTTTAAAATCTGAGTTTTAATTAATTGAAAATCCTTTTGTAAATTTACTGTTTTGCATTATGTTTTAAAATCTTTAATTCAAGAGAATTTTAAAACATTGCTTCCCTATGTAAAAATAAAAATGACTTGCGACCTTCAGTATTACAATCATAGATGAAAGACTACTCAATCTCTTATAACACAAAATTGTTTCTTCCAACTACTGTTAAAAATTCATAGTGTCTTAGGCTGAAATTTTATGAAAATTTAAATGAACTTAATGATGAATCTGTGAGTTCTGTAATGAAGCATATTCCGATACACGATATGCAAAATACTGTAAATCAATTTGTTCACACGTAATCGCACAACAGTTGTAGCTCACATAGATTTAAACATCAACATACCCTGCATAAATAATATGATCAAAATATTGGTAGTAGCAGTGGTTTTTGTTACACTGACATGAAGCAATGCAACAGTAATTCAATTTACATCTCAATTACTTGACAAATTGACAAAATTCTAAAAGCACATTTTGAAGGTACATTTTCTTCTTTCTTTATCATATCTAGTTACACTGAGCTGGAGTGTAAGCTTTGTTGTAAAAAAATAATATTCTCCAATACCAATATTATTTAGGTCTTTTTTCACTTCATCAGATGTCTTTTTTTACACTTCCATATTTTGGGTTTACTTTGATCCTCTATTCTATTTAAGTGAACACATCACTTCTACATTTTCCTATATTTGCAAACCCCAAACTTTGTTTAATATCTATACTTATTTCATTTTGATCCTATCCTCTCTTGGTTTTCCTAAAATATTTCTGAAGATTCATCTTGCTTAATTTTATTTTCTTGTACCGAATTGTATATGTTTCTGATGATCTTCCAAACAGACAAAACCTGCAATTTTCTGAGTCCAATAAGATGAGGAAAAAATATATTTTAGACAGAATATTTTTCAAAGTTTATTTCTATTTATTGCATATTCCCTTTAATATAATCTTAAAGCTATCAGTTTTCGTCAGCCAAATTCTTTGATTACCTTCCCACCTTCTGATAGTTCATTAACCACATATAAATGTCCAAAATCTGTCATTCCTGTATACTCTTTAAAAATAAAGTAAAAGGCAAATTCATGAAATTCAGTCTAAACTAATGTCACCTTTACGGCAGGAGTCACAACATTTCAGACTGGTTTTGTTAAAGAGAAAATTTTTTAATAATTCCCTTACGGAAAGTAGTCATAAAGTCTAAGGTGAATTCTCCTATGCTTTACTTTCAAACTCCAATCTTTTTCCATACAAAGGTTTCAAAAACTTTACCAAAAATAAAAACACATACTGAATGTTACTATTTAAATTAAATGTTGGAAAAATGCAACTCCCAATCACAAAACATAAGGGTGAAAATACATGAATTTCTCACTCTTAACTGCACAATGTAGAAAGAACATCAACCACAACCTTGGTTTAATAGATACTCTTTGCAAAAGATCTTATTAAAAGATTTTTTTAATAATTTTAAAAAAAGTGTCCGTTTTCTCAATCATTTTTCATTAGTCAACAATTATTTATCAAAATTCTGCTTCCTCTTACTTTAAAACAAAGATATGGAATTGCCAAAAACAAAAATTTTGGTATCTTGCTTTTTGTATTTCTCAATATTTTTAAGTTTCTTAGGCCAAACTATTGCTACACCATAAAAACCTACAACTATAAAAAAAACTCTTCCTGAAGGACTTTAATATTCTTGATAAGCATCCGAAACATACTTTTCCAGGAAGTTCTTAACAATACATCAATGTATACCATGGAAGTACACACTGCAACCAACGATTGATTTTATAAGTGTTTACAATGGATAGTTAAATAAAATAATTTTAATACAAATCACTACAATTTTATACTATATCAGGTCAAAGCAACTTACCTGATTTTTTCCATATGGTTAGTTTTTCAACAATAAAAAAATCAGTTTTATAAAGGCTATGTTGAACACAACCATCAAAAACATAATCTCCTAAAAATAAAAGGTACGTAAGTCCAAAACCTTCAAAATAAAAAAAACGACATATACAACAACAATTCCACGAAATAACTTAAACGATGAGCATCCAAAATTACATACTTACGCTTCAAACTTATTCGTCATGTTCACATCCAACACGTAAACGAACACATAGGTTAATTCAACACCCAGGTGAACATCAGACAAGGATACCAATGTAGTATCATCTATAATCTTGGAACGAAATAATCTCGAAAAGCTGCCTTATAATTAAATTCCATCAGCTACAGATGGTTAATTTTTCTATATTGATAAATAATAATCGTAAACTGTAGTTATTTTAATCATTTTATTTTTTAATCTGTTGACATAAAAATAAGTAAAACAAAAACCTTATTTTATAACTCCAAATAATGAGACATAAAAAATATTCGTAATTTTAAAATTACCTTCTTTAATTGGCGTTAAGACGAATATATAACACATTTAGCGTATAAATATCACACGAGGCATATTCCTTATTGAAATGTGGTAATTAATTTATAATTTGTAATAGCGAATCTAGCGGTTAATTGTAAAACAAGATTGTTCCTCAAATTTTTTTGTGTGCGCTCAAACATGTGGTATGGTACTTTAGTAGTCCATATTTCTATTGTTCTAAGGTTCTGAGCAGTGGCGGCTCGAAGCTAAAATTAGTGGGGTTGCTGCTGCAGAAAATTTTTTTCTGGTTAAAGTTTTTCTGTAAAATAAAAGAACCGAAAAAAATGAATCAAATAGAATAGCTGAGAGCAGGATAATAATCTAATTCTACAAAATACATTGTGCTTAAATACCATATTCGGTTTTACCGAATAAAAAATAAAATGTCAATGCAAATAATATTTTTTAGTATTATTAGATAATAACTTAATAAAAATGTCCGCTTAAAACACTGTAGTCCAGTGATGCTTAATTTAAATTTCTATGTACACAGAAACAAGTACATAATTAATTTTTGCTAATTACCTTCTCTTTCGCCCTTCCAGCAGATTTTGAGCAGATTTGGCAATCAAAGAGCATTGCTTTCTGCCATCTTCTGAATATTACTGAAAAAACAGCTAAACCACTTTCATATTCCTTCCATGTTAGGGTCGGCACTGCGGGAGCGACCTCTGTCGCAGCCTCGCATGCAGCTTCCTATGTGCGCATGCGCACAGCAGCCAAACACCATGCCACTGTAACTGTAAAGCGAACAGTTCCATACAAAGGTTTTTTTTATTTCTCTTATAAACTTAGGGATGGCTACTGACATTAAGCTTAAGGATTATATAAAGAACAAGTACAAGTATAAAGAAAGAAGGACTCATTATATAAAATTTTATCAATAATATCAAATGGAAATAGGGCTGCTGCAGTTACACAATGCCTATACATGAGCTGTCACTGGTTCTGAGGTTTGAATAGTTTTAAGTGCTAGTTGATTTAATACAGATTTGAACACTAGGTAGTGGATATAGGTGTATGTCGGTTCAACTAACCAAACGTCTCAGCAATGATCGACCTCTCTCTTTTGTGTTTAGCCTCTGGAACCACAATTAAGGTATTACTTCAGAGGGATGATCGACCTGAGTCGATCATCCTCAGAGTACACCTCATTTACATATCATAGATATCATCCTCATCTCATTGGGACGTGGAGGGGTTGCTTATTGTTCACTAGTTGAATATTGCATTGTAAACATTAGAAAAAATAAAATAAAAATATTTCTATTGTTAATGTTCTTTTCAAGATTTGACATTATTTATCAGTAGAGTTGTTATAATTTCTCTTATTCAATTTCACTGTTTCAAGCTTAAAAAGATTTTTTTTTAAACTGATTATAATTTTGATTAATATTCTATGATGAAAGATGTAAAACTTTACATAGCATGAACTTACAGAAAAGATAAAGTTAATCTTTGATACTGTTATTAAACAAGATTAAAAAACAAATCCATTACCATATTCTTTGATTAACTACAAAGAAATTATAGTTTGTTTACTAAATTCACCATGTTATTTTCAAAAAAAACGTTAAGAAATTATTGATTTCTGCATATTTTATCTATAATTCAACCAATTTTGTTAATAAACTAATGAAAAAAAAACGAAATTGTAAGATAATTTTTCTAAAAATTGTTGTTTAGAGCATGTTTTTCTTTAATTCCTTTATTATAAAATTAATCACAATTTCTAGCATATGAAACATTCTTTTTCATGGAGGGTGCAAAAACATTCTTTTTCAATAAAGCAATGCAAAAACTTAAAATCAGATATTTTTTATTATACAAAATAAAACAAAAAATTAAATGTCATGTAATTTTGTAACCAGTTAGGAAGAATGGTAACATATTTTGATAAATTCAACTATTATTGAGATTAAACACTAAAAAATTAATTTTACCATCTTTTCCCCTGTAAGCCTTCTGTTATTCATTCTACCTATTTGTCAAGACTATAGATTCTTAGTGAGTAAAATGTCTATTTTAAAATTATGTCAAACAAAAAAGTCAATTAGCTTATTATTTCCTTATTTCACCTATTTTTATTGCATTATCACTCCAGAATAACTTATTTATTTATATATTATTCAACTGAAACCAAGTAAACTGAAAGTGGGAATAGATTCTGCATATATTATAGCAACGTATTTTCAACAGAAAACATTGCAACCAAAGAACCTACTTCACTCACTAATTTAACACTAAAAAGAAAGAAAACAAAAATTTTAATTCAAGTGAAATTGATTTTCTTTGATAACACTGCAATATTTGAAGAATGAGGATGTGGGTATCCTGATTCTGATGTTTAAGGCAACAATGGAGTATTTTATAAAGAAATGTATTTATATAATTTCTTTCTAGACCAGTGTTTCTCAACCTGAGGATCATGAAATTAGTCTACAACTTTAAATGTAAACAATAATGAAATCATTTTATGAGAAAAAAAAATTTATTATAAACATTTTACTTACATTTATAAGTGCACACGTAAAGAAAATAAATGAATGAGATGGTTGCATTTATGTTTCATTTAAAGGTTTCTTCATGAATGGATCGAAGTTAGAAACATAAAAGTAAATTGTTATCAAGTGATAAAAGACAATATCTATATTTAGTTTTTAGCACAAACGTAGACAAAAAGCCCTTTTCACAGAGGTAAAAAGGGATTAATATTTTTAATCGGCAGACATTTAAAATGAGTGATCATGAATCTCAACTTAGCAGCTACAACATTGTTTTCACTAAATAGATTCAGTACTCATCTCTTCAAGAAATCATTTTCTTGAAGAGAAAATGATCTTTCCAAGAAATACTCTGCCAACTGAATTTTTAGCTCATGCAAATCCATCCTAATGCTATCCAAATTGTTTTGAGTGCTATCCAAATTGGAAGTGAGTCGAAACATAAATTTGTAAATTTACATAAATGTAATTTTTTTTAATATATTGTACAAGCAAGTATTGCAAAATAAAAAGAATAGATAAACCTGATTGCAGAATTTGTTTATTTTTTATAATAATTATACTTTATACACTTGGCCTTTGGAAACATTGTTTGCTTTCAAGTCCTCTCTGATGAAAGCATGAAGCCATCAAAATTAATTCGACATGGGAAACTAAAAATCCAGATCATAAAATCAAACCCTTGGAATATTTTAAAAGAAAATTACATACTTTGAGAAATCAACAAGCTTCTATTTGATAATAAATAATTATCTAACTGCAAGTTATGACACACCTAATTAGCTATTCATTAGTTCCATTATCACCTGACTAGCAAGAGCCCCAGTTGCATGCAAGTGGTGCCCATGTGCTAAAATCACTTACAGAAATGGTAAATACTGTTAAATACTAGTGATATATATCTCATAAACACCAAATAGATAAAAAGAAATGTATATAACTTTTAATATGCCAGAAGAGACCATTGAAAATTGTAAGATTCTCAAGTGGGAATGTCCTACAATGTATTCTATCCCATGTTAAAAGAAACATTTCAGTAATAGTTTATGATTAAATTCACACAAAAATTTTATTAAAACTGGCACTGCTGTTACATAATAAAAAAATGTTCAGATATAAATAATATAAAATTAAACAAGAAAAGCCTTGTTTGCATCAGGTATTTTGATGGACATTTTATGTAAGCAGTTGTCAACAATTATTGGTATTTTCAAATGCTAACTTAGTTCTAACTGAAATATTTTCACAAGTGAAGGGTACTTTGAGGTTGGCCAAGGAGAGTCTACCTCCTTTCCATGTCTGACTCAGACATGATTTGAGGAGGCTGAAAAAGAAACAAGTACAATGTAAAACCAACTCACGCCAAGAATACAAGCATTGAAAAAAATGATTAGAAGATTAAACTTTTTTAATTTGAATTTAGGAAATAATAATAAATTAAAATTTTAATTAAACAAGGGCAACAGTTACAAGTGGTTCCCGGCCTTTGATATTAATAAGGTTTTTAAATGTCCTTGAAAAATGGTTGAAAATAGAGTTTGAATATTATAAAATTCCTTATTTATTGATAAAGTAACTTAAGAGTGCCTGGGTAGGTAAGACGGATCAAAGTTTAAATATCATAAACTTTTTACTGGCTTTCAAGAAATTACACACTTTGAAAGAGGGACTTTTCCAAACTTTTAATTTTGAATTAAAGGGAGTTGGAAGGTTTCTTGTTGGACAGGAAGGGTCAAATTTCTTGAACAACTTTATATTCTTTTTTAATTTTTTTCAGAAAGTAGAACACATTTTAAAAAAGAGTGGTTACAATTTTACATTATATTTTGGCTAATTGAAAGGATGGTAGAGGCCCATGAGGAAAGGAAGACTAAAACATCTTACACTATATGTATTTTTTTCTTTCTAAACAGTAGAATGCATTTTCATAAAACAAAAGAATTGAAATATACAATATTACAGTAAGTATATAGGTGGTTGAAAGAGGGTTAGAAACATATGAGGATAACAGTCTAATACTGGAGTTGAACATACATATTTCTTAGGATAGAACAAATTTTGAAAAACAACTTTGAATATAAATATTCTTCAAATTTATTTAATTGAGGGAGACAAGGGCCAGTAGCCTTTCAGAGGGCAAGAACATGTGACCTTCTTCTTTATTATCTGACATTTTTTTTCAATATGGAAGATATTTTGAAAATTAAATGTTCAAATAGTGTAATTTTTCAATTTTTTTTTTAACTTGGGTGGCTGAAGAGGTTGGGCGCACAAGAGGGAAGGAACCCTGAAAAACATAGATACCATTATTAATTCTTTAATTTTTTTATGGCAAATCATACTCAAAAAAAGTTGTTTGAATAGATTGAAGTTTTGATCATTTTGGGGGTTAGGAGGCATGAACCTTTGGAGAACAAGAAGGAGTCAATCTATTTCTCACCTGTATGATTCACTTCTTTTTTTTTAGATTGATTTTTAAAGAGATAAAATTCATCTATTACAATACATCAATTTTTGTTAATTTAGGTGGCAATCTCAAGGAATAACCCTTTTTCATTGTTATCTTCTCTTTCATCATGCCCACACAGTGATTTTCCTCTGTTGGCTAAAGTACAAACAATATCAATAAATTTCTTGATGTAAATAACATTTTTGTGAGCTGCTTTTCTCTAATTTTTAATTCAGTTTCTCTTTTCTCATCAAGTTGAAGGTCCTTGCTTGTTTTAAAACAAGCAAGGCAGTCGACGAAGAAATGAAAGCATTCTCTGTCAATCCACAGTATATCTGTAAGTGTTCATTCCAAAACACTGGCAAGTGAAACAGTAAAAAGCGTTTTTTATTGGACTATATTCCAGCAATTTCTAACTATCATACCAAATAGAGGTAAAAGACTTATTTCTGGCATTGTCCCCCTTGCCCATGATTTTCACAGGATACTGTTCAAGACAGAGCTGATAAGGACCTTAAAGAATTCTCATAGATTTTTCCACTCGCTCTATTGGTAATTTAAAGGAAGGGTCATCGAGTTCAGCATTATTGTTCCTCTGTAAGTGAGTTGTAACACCATCCTCTGTAACAACAATGGGTTTGCAGATAACATAAAAGTGACCATGAATTTATCAATAAGAGAAACATAGAATCATGATAAATTATTTAACAAAAGATTTTTCTAATGTAGATCTAAAATTTTATGAACCGAATTCAGGCTGTAAAAAAAAACTGGAACAGATTATTAAGTGATCCCCTAGTTAGTTGAATATTTTACTTTAACTGTATCATACACATGGGTGATTATCAAAGAAGTGCTTGTATAAAAAAGTGCTTATATAAATATAATCTGCAAATATAATGCAAATTCAATGGTTGTTCCATATAATAAACAGAAATTTTAAACACTATGGGGACGACCGAAAATCGCCTAAAAAGATGTTGCCTCGATCGTGTCGTTGAAGCGCCCCCCTAACTTAGAGCCCTAACAGGCCCTTCCATCGGGGTCCACCCTGAATCATAAGAATATTCCGACCCTCCCTTCTGGAATGTCGAGATATCCCTTCCCAGGAGGGCTACCCTTCCTAGCCCTACCATACTCCAGGGTACAGGTATGTCCCATTCATATCCCCCTGTCATGCGCGCCCGCCTTTCACACCATGAGGGTCCTTAATGCGTCATCGGAAGCGACCTGACCCAGCCACTCTTGGTGTCGCTGAACCAAGTCGTCCTAAGGCTACCTCCCTAGCCCTACACCGATTCCACGTTTCGACCCCAGTGGTATAATTTTTTTTTCTTTTAATCGCGCAATGTCCTAAATGTATGCGCCGCACCTTCAGTAAAAACACAATTAAAATGTATTTACAGACCTACATGCAAAATTTACAAATGAAACACAATTAAGATATATTTACAAACATGCAAGAAAAATAATAAATGAAACACAACTATCTAAAACTAAAAGTTGTCCACAAAACAACGTCTTTGCATATGAAGCACGTGAGCCCAATAAACGTACATACTACGGTAGTAACAGATATCGCATCTCATGGCATGGCAGAACCATTGGAAACCGTACTTATTCACACGATTATTTGCCGTTGAAACTATTCATGAACTGGAGCAGAGATCCATCGATGAGAGTGGATTCACTTCCCTAATCCACGTACTTGCGTGCGCAATACACGCTACACAACCAATAAAAAAAATGATAAAAAAAGAAATACACTTGAAAATAACAAAATTACAATGTACAAATGACATAAATATGGCTCGCGCGTAACATCCTGCACCCCGTGATATGCGTATGCCACACCGCAGGAGACAGTGCAAGTAACTTAGAAACTAACACAAAATGAATCATAGAAATCCTACATACTAACACGAACAAATTTAGGCAAAAAACAAATTCAGACTAAGACTACGAAAGGACGAGAAAACAGCAGTTATTCTGATCCACGGTGTCCACAAATCGAAGCAGGCCGATCTTACTCGGCTCTCCATATCGCCGCCTCCTCAGCTTTGGTCCGCAGAATGCCTGTGACCAACGAAGAAACCGCGTCCCACTGCGTCCTTCCCCGCAGCATGTGATCGACAATGGTCTCCGGCGTCAGTTGGTGGATATCTATCATTCTCCGGTGGCCGGTCCATCTGTCACACTCGAAGAAGGTGTGCTCCGGCGATAATATACAGAAATTAATTTATAATTTTCTTATGCACGTTAATACCTAAAACGTAGGTATCGCGATTTAAAGCTTTTTTCAATTGATTCACAAAGCTACTCTGTAATATTGTCAAATGTATATGCATGAGTTGAAACGAAGATGAAATATAAATATAATTTTCATGCACGACTTGTAAAATAATCTTCAAAAATGCTCTTAATATAACCAGAGAATTATCGAGTCCACTTTTTCGTAATTCCAATGGTTTACTATACTATCTACATAAACTTATGAAAATATTCATTATTCCATAAGGGCCACCTTTGCATTACAATATTAACTGCACTTTCTGAATTTTATTTTTACTTAATTTAGAAAACTGACAGTGCGGAAAGTTTGAAATGGAGTTGGCAGGTATCAGGGTGACAGGGTCAATGAAGCTGACTACAAGTTCTCCATTCGTCAAACTAATTTTCAATTAGGTGCAAACAATATTCTTCCAAATATCGATTCCAAGCAAAATATTTTGGCACATTTTTGGGTTCACTTTTATGTAAATCACCTAAACACAGGTGAAGTTACTTTTTTTAGTAACTTCAGGCTTTGCTGCTTATCCCAATTTTTCAGTTAGTTAAATCAAAACTCATTATCTCGTCCCAAGAATTTTGCAGATGTTTGAATGTTAAAAAGTCCTTAGAGCATTAAAGCATTTTTTGTTCATTATTTATGAGTACCATAAAAATGGTAAAAAAATCGAAATATTCATAGATTTCGATTAAGCAAGTATCAATTTTTCGAATTAACTAAAATCAACTTTAAAAAGTAGTTCATCAAATCGAATTTAGCACTAGCACTCACCAAGAGGAGGACGCTGACTAGTAAATTCATTGACAAATTCAATTGACAGTTTCCTGTATCTCGTCTTTGGATGTTGATGCAAGATCATCAGTAAAAAGGAAGTGCTGATTGCAAGCTATCACATCGATAGCTTTCTGAAACTCGACATTGGGTAATGACGCAAAATTATCGGACAGGTAAGCCGCTGACTGGATACCTCATCGATGGCTTCCTCAATTCTGACTTTATAAGTTGTCGCAACAACATTAATAGAAGTGGCTTGCAGCTCTTTTACTTATCGCCGCTTTTTGCACTTAACTTGTGCTTCTTTTACATTTCCTTTACTTTCCAACCATGCAGGAAACATAAAAGAACTCTTTTATCTTTTTTTAGTGCTTTCTATATTCAGACCACGATGGCTTTTTCAACATATTCACGTTAATCAATAAGTTACATAAATGCGCAACACTGATATGAAAACATAAGTGTTATAATTTATAATATATATTGTATTAATTCAGTTAAAAAAGTAGGTGACAATTGCACTTTACACTCCACCGATCACCGGCTTCTTCTATAATATGCAACTTATATGCAGTAAGAAACAATTACTCAGTTAAAGGTTTACTCCCTTATAGAAAAGAGTCCATGTAGTTCATCTATTTTTCACTGGAGGCACTGTGGACTAGATCGCTTAAAATTCTTTTTTAAAGAAGTAAAGGTGTAAAGTAGAGTTTTAGTATTATTGCACGAAACTGAAATGCCACTGTTTCTTTATGCCTGATGGAGATTACAAAAAAGTGCATATGCTGAAAAGCACCTTTGACTACTTTTACTCCTGTGTTCCATTCTATAATGACTACAATAAACTTTTTTTTTCTGTTACTGGTATTTGATACATATCAAAACAGTTATGTTCAATGTTCATCAAGTCTTACATAAAAAATCACTAGATCAATTTTAATTTATAAAATCTTATGCATACTTTGCTTGTTTTTATAAGAAATTGCAACATCCATATTCATCATTGCCATAAATATTAAAGAAAAAAAATTTTAACTTGCCATTTTTTCAACTTTTTTTCATAGTAGAGCAGTACCCAGTACCTAATTTCAGCACCCGTCTGAGAACGAATGTGGGTGCCACAGCACCCACATTCACATGGCATGTCCACCCATTGTGGACATGCCTAGATGTTAGTTATCAATTAAACAGTCCTAAAAGCTCTACCCATAGTGTTGTTGACAGCGATTGAAACATTATGCTTATAATCCATAAAATTAAACCTAACAATAAGCCACAAAGATTTCAATTTGTAACAACCATGTTAGACCTCATTTCTACTTATGAAACTACCTACAGCGAGTAAATTCTATTTTCTGATGAAACAACATTTCATTTTCATGGAGTTTGAATAGTCATAATTGTTGAGAATGGGCTAAGAAAATCCACACGGAATTTGTCCACAACTGTCCAAAAGTAAATGCCTAGTATGGTATGCATAATCAAATTCTTGGGACATTGTTTCCTATAAGCAGACTATTTTGACCATAGTAGGGTCTAATTTTCCAACAGGATGCATCCCCTCCACATCATGCAGAAGATGTGTAGACTGGGTGCTCTCAATGACAAGTTCACAGAAGACTGGATAGCCAGAGAAGCTCCCATTGATTGGCTTCGATCGAATCAGAAGTTTCAATTTGACACCAATCGATTTTTTTTTTGGGCTATGTAAAAGTCATCATATATCAAGAAAAAATCCAGTCACTTGACCTCTTGTACCAAAGAACAACGGCAGCCACAGAAGCAATTCCTGCAGACATGTTTGAGAGTGTGGAAATAAGTGGAATGTCAGTTTGACATCTGCAGGGCTGTAAATGATGCTCATATTGAGTTAACAATAAGAGGTAAAAAAAACTTTAGACTTTGTGCTTTCATGTAATAAAACACATACATTTGTAATTAAATGTAATAAATTAAATTTAATCCAAAACAAAAGAGTTCTTTTTAAGATAGTATAACTTTCTTCTTTTATAAATCTTCCAGTTTACAGATGTGATTATTTATATATAGTTACTTGTACATAGATATACATAATCTTTTGAGGCTGTTTGAGAATTTTTCACCAACGGAATTTTACTCTTACTTCATTTCCTTTTAATTTTTTTTTTAAATGTGAATAATTCAACAATAACTAAAATAGTTCATAAAGTTGTAATGATAGAATTACTGAAATATTTCAGTTGTTTGTTGTAAAACATAATGAACTGTTGTAAAAAAAAAATAAATAAATAAATACATTATTAACTATGTATAGTGTATATACTACTATAAAACATTACTGAGGCTTTTTTTGTTAATAATATTTTGTGTGTGTACAAGTTGAGTTACACTCAACCTGGCCTACCAGTGGATGTACCCATTTCTTATATCTTGATCTCACCATAATCAAACAGATTATGCTTTAGATTTTAAAAATACTACAATTAACAAATTTATCCACAATACATCTAACCACCTCGCACAGCATAAAAATGCAGATTTTTCACATTTTTCATTGCATGGTTGATATACCATGTGGCTGCCTACTATATCGAATAAAACACAATAAAAAAACTGGCATAAGTTAATGGTTGCCCACTATTAATAGAAAACACATGCCAAAATATAGAATAAAATCACAAACATGTCAGATAATACTTAACATAATGCATATCAACCAACAGTGATATAAAACTGCCACAAATGTTTAAGAAAAAGGTTACTTGTATTTCTTTCAAAACAAAGTACATTAGATCATATAACAAAATTACAAACACAGTTAACCAAGAGAATAAAAACTAAGATATAAAATTGCCATTATTACTACATCGGGTAGATTGGATGCACATTCACTCATAGATACAAAGTGTATGTAGAGGTAATAACAAAACACAATCAACTTTTGTAAATAATCTTAAGGAAAAGGTCACATATAAAATTACATTAAAAGCAATAAGTACATTATATATAAAATAAAAACAAAGTCAACACACTTGAAAACATGAATTTATAAACTCATTTTCATAAAAAAAAATTATTTGCCCAATTATTAAAGAATTTCTGAACTTTTTCTAGGATGGTTGACATAAACACTAGCAGTAGCGCTACCAGTAATTCTATTAAACAAGGAACAGTATGTTAGTAATTAGCTTTGAAATGTCCTCTGAAAGAACAATCTTCATGTTATCTACACAAAATGATCCAATAGTTGTTTTGGTAATAATTGTTTAGGTTAATAATTATTGATGTGTTTCATATTGGCAGAAGTGACAGCGGTTCATAAATATTAGTTTCTTCTCTTTCCCAGCTTGTTGTTTATGTATTGTTCCAAGATGGCTGACAAAGGAAGGCTGACTGTTGAACAGCATGTTAAGACTGTGATGTATTTTAATGAAACAAAAAGTATGGTGCTTATACAAAGACGGTTTATAAACATTTTCAAACTCAGTGGTTGCCCTCATTTAAAACAATACATACACTTTACAAAAAACTTAATAATGATAGTTCAGTATTTGAGAGTAAGTGCAAATAGCCTGCCAATGTTTGTTCTTCACAGAATGTTAAAGCTGTCAGAGCAGTGTTGCTGAAAAGCCCGGGCAAACCAACAAGAAAAGCAGCAGTACAACTTGAAATTTGTAGGCGATCTGTGCAGTGAATTTTAAAAACTGATTTGCATTTCTATCCATAGAAAATAACAATGTTGCCTAAATTAACGATTGACAACAAACATCAAAGAATGGCATTCATTGAATGGGTTGTGAACCATGACATGTTGTTGAACAATGGTTGGTTTTCAAATGAGGCACATTTTCACCTAGACAGGGTTGTTAAACAAAATGTGCGTTTTTGGGCTTCCGAAAATCTATACGTGCTTCATGAAAATTTGCATCCCACTACAAGAATTACAGTATGGGCTGCTATCTCAAGTCATGGTGTAGTAGGACCATTCTGTTTTGAATAGACAGTGGACATTATTTGAACATGCTGCATAATAATTTTGTTTCTCGGCTTCTTGCAAAAGGGTTTCAGTTAAAAAACTAACAATTCAAGCAGGATGGAGCCAGACCACACGCACAGCTAATGTTGTTTCAGGCTTTCTACATGAAACTTTTAAAGCAAATGTCAATTCAAACCAATTTCCTAATCGTTTTGCGTATGGACAGAACTGGCCCCCAAACAGCCCTGATTTGAATTTGTGTGATTATTTTCTTTGGGAATTTCTTAAGGAAAAGATTTTCCCCAAAAATCCTTGTACAGTGATGGAACTGATTATTGAGGTGCGCAACTACATTACCAAGGATATGTGTAGTCGAGTTATTAACAACATAGGAGTTTGTGTTGAAGAAGTTGCTAGATGTGATAGTGGTCATATTGAACATTTACAAGGGACAATCAGAAAGTAAGTTACAGTCTCTCCATGAAACAAACACATTTTTAAGACAATATTTTTTTTTATTGAACAAAAAATTACATATTTTTATTTATTTTTCGACATAATCATCAAGTTTTTCTAAACACTTTTCATACCTTGTGACAAGTTTTTCAGTTCCATTCTCATAAAAAATTTGTCCAATTTCCTTCAACCATTTAAGTAATGTTTCCTTCAGTTCATCATTAGCGAAACGCTCCTCTCCCAGGTCTAGCTTGAGATGATCATACAGGTGGTAGTCGCAGGGTGCTAGGTCAGGGCTGTAAGATGGGATGGATGAGATCACACTTCCCACTTGAATTTTTGCAGTAATTCCTTTGTCACATGAGCTGAATGAGGAGTAGCATTGTCGCGAAGAAAAACGACCCCATCGTTCAATCTTCCGGGTCTTTGATCTTTAGTGGCTCTAAGCAATTTTTAAAGTCTCACAGTAAGGTTCGGCATTGATTGTTGTTCCTCGGGGCACAAATTCACTTTAAACAACTACCTCAAAATCGAAAAAGATTGTCAGCATAACCTTTAGAACATGTGGGAATGTTTTCACTTTTTTTGGCTGTGATGAATTTTTGTGTCTCTGTTCATGTGATGCACGTTTAGTCGGGAGTGTAATAAAGCACCCAGCTCTCAACCCCTGTGATGATTTGTTTTAAAAACTGTTGATCGGTCCTGGAATAACTTTGAAGAAAAAAACAGCAGACGCAAAACGTTGATGTTTGAGGTTGTCGGTCAACAGATGTGGCACCCATCGTGCATACATGTTACGGTAATCAAGCTGATGGTGAATAATCGCAAACAAACTACTATAACTGACGTTAAGTTCACTTGCAATCTTTCTAATTTTAATGCGCCGGTCACTCAAGATCATTTCATTCACGCGTTTTGTGTTACCCGTTGTGTTTACATTTGAAGGACGCCCAGCACGCAGTTCGTCACTCACATTTGTTTTTCCGTTTTTGAACATCTGGCACCATTTTGTGATCATAGGGAGTGCCATTGCATTCTCACTGTATTCCTGAACATCTTGGTGATGTATTTCAAGATTGTAATTTTTTGCCGACAAAAATCGGACTGCTGAATGCACTTCTAATTTGGACGAAACCCCTAGAGGACAAACCATATTGACAACGACACTACACACGTACTGAATGTCGTACAGAATTGCTGCTGGGAAAGCGTAAAAACAACACAACCACAGTGCTGCCAGTACAAGACATTAACATATACCTTTCAGTTCAAGAACACAGCAAGAATGTAACTTATTTTTTTATTCGCCTCTCGTAATAAGCAGAACATAATTTCCACGTATATAATAAACTCGTTGTATTTTACTTTATTGTATTCCGATTCAAATAAACATTGACATGAAACGTCTTTATAATCAAACTGAATCATACGGGTACCAGAACAGAAATTTTTAACAAACGAAAAGATCTATAACGTCCTGCCTTAATAACTTCCGAACTATTAGTCTCAGAGACGTAAATGCGGTGTCATTTAATAAATTACATGGTCAGCTCAACGATACTACTTTGAGTTTGTGTCACTGTCGATTTGGTTGGCGGGGAGTGGGCACAGCGCAGATCGGCCAAAACTGGCGCCCTCGCTAATTTCCATTCAGTATAGCCATGACTTGATAGCGCAGCGATTCGTGTTTTTGTACTTAAGAGTTTGTCGAGATATATCGATTTAAGCAATAATAAGTGTATTCAGACAAAATTTATGTTTAAAAAATTAATGTAAAAAAGTATAAAAATTCAATATGTAAGCATCAGCCTGCGCAAAAGCCAGCCGGAAATATAAATTACGCATATCGTTGGAAAGGGGAGGTTATGGGTCACAAACAGTTATCCCAATGTCCGGTGCCGAGCGAGCGAGACAGTTTCGGAAGCGTTGCAAAGCTGGCACGGCGCGCTCAGTGAACGACGCTGGCGGCGTGAGCACATCTACCTCTGCTTATTATGCCTTATATCTTTTACTTCTCAGATCACAGATCAATGTTGAACAAAATTGTTGTCGAATATTAATCGAAATAAATATCATGTACCATTTAGGTTAAAGTTAAATTTAGTACACAGTCAATATTTCGATTTTATTTCATTCCAATACACTAAAAGTGACTCGCTGACATACGGACCGACCAATTTATCTGTACAGTTGGCCAAATGAAGGAACTAAAATTTTCCAATGGAGACTTGCAGTTTTGTTCAAAAACACGATGGTGGCTCTCCCATTTAACTCTAAAGATAAGTTAGTCGGTCTGTAGCTCGGAGGAACTTCATCCAAGGTCTGTAACGTTTCACGTTAAACCAACATCCGTGCCCCTGACACAGCCCCAACCGATTCTTTTTTAACAAGTCAAATGTTGGTACATTTCGTACACCATTCTGTATAATTTATAAATTACAGTTGTTGAACTAATTAGGATTAACCTTTGCTCAGGATATATTCAGCTGAGTCCCTTTACTGGCTCCTGGACCTAGTAAATTTGATGAGTACAAGTTTAGAATATTTTCAACACTCAATTACTGTTGGATTAAAAAAAAAATTTGAAATGTAACACCACAACAGAGGTATTACATTAATTTGTGTAATTATGATACTAAATTTTATTTAAACAATTCTTATTATTCTAATCTATCTCACTTCTATACGCTGATATTTTTGACTCCAAACATTTTCTTAGTTTTTCTTTCACCGGGATAAAAAGTATATAAAATAGTAAAGAACACACATTAGTATTTTTGTTTGTGTACAATTTCTTTTTTCTTAATATAATTCTCTAATCAACTACCTATACGATATATTTTTTCAATAGAGATTTGAAATTTGTATTAATATATTAATTCTGTAAATTTTTGCGTAGATGAAAATTATTATTTTATGAAAATTACATTTTTTCCAGTGTGGATTGCTGTATTTAAAAATATAATAATTGAATTTAATTTTTTAAATAATCTAAAAAATAAACGGAAAAAGGTTAATATTTTAAAGATATTTTTTTCTTATGCTGTTCAGAACAGTAACAGATGAAAAAAGTATTATTGTGGTAATACGCAAACCGATCCACAGTAGTTAACATTTTTCCTTTCAGTGAATTGCTGAAGAATTCAAATTTGTAGTGATGAATTCTAGTGATTTATTTTTGTACAGTAGCTGAAAATCCTGCGACATTTTTACACAGTACAATATATATTTATTCATCGGAAATAAACATTTTTACGAATGAGTTTTTTTGTAGAGAAATGTTTTTTTTTATATTTTAAAAATTCACTTTTTTGGTAATACATTTGAAATATATCAGGTAATAGTTAGTGAAATTACATAATCACGTTCTGTAGCTACTGGCAACGAATTTTCGTTTTTGTAAACTAGCACACAATGGGAGCGCGAATTGTAATATGTTGAGAGTCATTTCCAAGGTGACAGTCTCTTGTAGGTTATACGTCTGACCTCTGAATTTGGTTACAAATTCCTCTTTAGATCTATACATTGGTTCGGTGAAGGAAAGGCGTTTCCTACAGCGTTCAAACGAAAACCTCAAAATTTCAGTTATTGAATAGTATTAAATAAAAATAATAATGGCAGCAACCGGGAAAAAAATTATTGAAAGCCTAAAAAGCAAGGAATTCCGCAACTATCTCACGAGGTATAGTACGATTTAAGCGTGCCAACACTTAAAATAATTACCTTTATTAAAATAACTAATATTATGAATTGGCCATCTGGAAAATGTAGTTCTTGCACGGAATAACAAACACTTTGAAAACAGGTTGTTTTAGGACTTTTTTTTTCAGTTTCATGTTATTTTCTCTTTTGATACAAATTTTGCATATTTTTTCGACCTTGAACTAACTGTTAAGTGACTGCAGTTCATTAACTTTCAAACAAGTCACTGCTGATATTTCCATTTATTTTCTCACTGAGGTAGTTAAAATGTATTATTTCAATGTTTAACAAAAGTTTTGAAATTATTCACATTTCTATTAAAATAATTTTTTGTTAGTTTTTCATGGCTACAATTACACAATATTAATATTTGCCCCGTGTTTGTTACTTTTAATGAATGTTAATTTTTCAAGTTTATTAATTTGTTGTTGAAGTTCAACATTAATTGTTGAAGTTCTACAGTAAATAATGTGTCTGCATAACAGATAACATAACCTGTACTGTATATTATTTTAATGTTAATGTTTTAAAAGTTTACATGTTTTTGTCTAGTTTTCACGCTTTGTTCAGAGCTTAAGCAACTTTAAAAACTATGTCAAGCGCTTAAAATGTTATCCTGTCAGCATGAAAGCTTGTTTTGGTACAGATGAAGTCTATAACTTTGTAATTTACCCAATTATGCTTATAACTTAATATAATTAAAATTAAAGTGTGATCATTATTGAGAGTTTTTCTTTTATTTGTAGTCAGTGTCAGAATAGTTGAGTTACAAAATTGAGTTGTGTGAAATTTGCTTATCTATTTCCCAAACATCATGCCTTGGGACATAGATTAGCAGGCTGTAAGTAAAGTTTAATGTTTATACTATTATTTTGTCATATTTTTTAAATAGGTTAGTCCAGATTTAATATAGTTTCTGATTGATTTATCTTGATAACTTGTTATGAACGTAACTGATAATTTTATGCTATTCGAATAAATTTCTTTTGATCATTATAAAAAAATATGAAGCATTTATTTATTTTTATTACTTGGACATGCAAACCCTCTCAAACTATGTACTTCTTGAATCACAGACTCTGTTTTTAATTCTAATAAACCATCTGAGTAAGTCTAATGCTAAATATGGATTAACCCAATATTTACATTGTGTGTTGATCACCACTTATAAATACATGTGAGTTTGATCACTATAACAGTGTGCTATGAGAAAAAAAACAATTTTATACTTATAAGTTGATTATGCATTTAAGATTACAGTTGTAAAATTGGATCTAACCTCTTAGTGTGTACATTAATACAGAACTATGCTTAATTTATTGAGTTAGGAACCCTTTTCCATGAATGCCCATTGCATTCTTAGATTTTTACTTAAAAGTTTAGACTTTCACTATTTATTCTGATTCCAATCTGTAAATCAATAACTGGCTTTTATTTTTTTCTTTATAACTTTAATTACTCAGAACTGTAACTGGGACACTAGTACCAAATTTCTATGTCTGTGCTCATATTTGGAAAGGTGGTGTCTTACTTGCCTGTTTCCTATAGTTCTTCTATCTGATTCTTCTCCAATTGATTCACCAAAAAATAAAGGTCACCTGTGAACCACTTCTGTCTGTTTAATTAGCATGCTGGTTAAAAATAGGACTTTGTTCTAGGCCCACTGTACAAGTCATTTTATTTCAGATTGGTAAATACGTAAAAGATATATCTTGATGAGCCCTTAACTATGAACAAATCAGTAACTTATTTACTAGGAGAGACTATTTATTTACTAGCTGGTCCTTCCTATCATTGAATATTCCATACAATACATCATAGACAGTAGAAACCCTCTTTTACTAATTTCTACTTGGAATGAAAGTACAAATATTTACATTGGAACTAGTTTTCTCTGAGCAACGTATTCAGTTGTAACTAAATATACAATAAAGTATTGGGTAGACGTTGATAGTGTATATAATTTAAGTCCAGATGTAGAAAGCAAACAAAGCCTTTTTAAGAAGAAAAATTTGCATTCCTTCATTACATTTACATGAATGTATGTTAGTTTGTAATTCTGTGATAGTTTTTTAGTACAAATAAAAGATTAAATATTTCCTTTTTTTAAGGACCAGTAATTTTCTGTTTGCATAGTAAAGCCATAGAGCTAAATGCAATGAATTTAAAAAGATTAAAAATATATTTATAAATAGCTGATTAATGAGTATCTGATCTAATTATTAAATTATGTGTATCATCTTAAGAAAAAAGTAGGTCTGTTCTAAGTATCAATTAGCATATCTATTTTATTTATGTATGTAATAATTTTATAGCATTTAAATTCTTTTATTGAACACGAGATATGTATACATTAAAAAAAAATGTTGGAAGTTAATGAAAGGTTTTACTTGTTTTGGGTGTTTCAAGCAGGTGGCCAATATTTTTTTAATATCATTTAACTTTATTTTCAAGAAGGTTAGCATTTTGCTTTCTCTGCATAAATTCACACAAGTAAGAATTTAGAAGATTCCTGCTTGTGCTGCACTCAGCTTTATTTCTTTGCTTGCAGGCATGTTTCCATATGCTTTCAGTCGCTTGTGTGTGAACTACATTGGCTGGTTTCACAAAATTGTAGGTCTAATGGGGGATACTATACCAATAGATGCTTGTCACTCATCTTCAGTTATTATTGTATCAGGAATAACACAACCCATCAGGTTGGTCTAGTGGTGAATGCATCTTCCAATATTAGCTGATTTAGAAGTCGAGAATTTCAGCATTCAAATCCTAGTAAAGGCAGTTACTTTTATATGGATTTGAATATTAAAGTGTGGATACCAGTGTTTTTTGGTGATTGGGTTTCAATTAACCACACATCTCAAGAATGATAGAACTGAGACTGTACAAGACTACACACTTCGTTTACACTCATACATATCCTCTGAAGTAATACCTGAACGATAATTCCCGGAGGCTAAACAGGAAAAAGAAAAAAGGAATAAAACATGGTTTGATCAATGCATGATGACAGTTTAGCTGTTTGATCTTCTTTGGACACAAAGGATTCTTTCATCTCCTAACAGTAATCCTCCAGACACTGCTGCTTTGGTAAATGTATACCACCCCAGTATACACATATGGTTTTTTCTGCCTTTTAAGTATTTTGTCACCTTTCGCAGTCAAATTTGGGCTTTTGATTTGCTCAAGATTGTTAATTATATCAGAAATTATAAATCTCATGAAGATAATTAGCTCAGTCAATAACATATACAATGATTCATACCTCATCTTCCTTCCAAAATTTTATTTTTGCATAATACTGACTGCACTATGTATAAATTAACCATACAATTTTCTGGAAAGCTAAAATCTTAAGCTATAATATCCTTGGAGCTGTGTCAACTTGTAAAGAAACTGTACTGCATCTTCTTTTGTTTGAATAGCTTTGGCCAACACCAAAAAGTTCAAAGCAAAAGGCAAATAATAGCATGATGTGAGTGGAAGTGTTAATAAATGATACTGATGCCACTTACAGCATATTGTGTTAGTGGTTGGGAGACACTACTTCAATTTTTATGTAGAGGCAGTGATTTGAATAAATTGCAGTTGGTAGTCATAAAATACAATAGAAAAAGAAATTATTTAATTTAAAAAAAAAATGATTGTATTGCCAAATTCAAGGCTTACATTAAACTAAATTAACACTTTTGAAAACTTTTTTTCATATACATTACATGAAACGTAAAACATACAGTACAGAATAATAAAACATATACATAAAAGTATTACAACCCAAAATTATATAATTTAAAAATAATAGCATTAAATACACCATTGGAAAGATTATATACATTTCAGCAAACAACTTAACACTACCAAACACAGTAATAAAAAACCTAAAAAAAAACTAATACCAATAGATATTTTATTTTAGGTTTTTCTGTTACCATGTTTTGTGGTTAAGTTGTTGTTTGCTGAATTTAATTAGCACAGTGATCAATATGTTGATAAATTATTTGAATTTTCAAAAAGTTATATACATTTATCTACAAACTATATACCTTTACTAGTACTGCATGCAAGATCAGCCTGGTTGGATGCAGTTAAAAATTATTCCACACTACAAGATAGCTCACAAAATTTTCCTTTTTGAGCTTCCACAAATAATTTCTGAAAACCTCAATTTTATTGGGTCTTATTAATCTTAAAAGAACTTCCATACATTCTTTAATAGTTAGCATCTTGGGTTCAAGAGGTACAATGGTAAATGAATCTTTAAGGACTGTGATTTTGGTAATGGATCTGGTCTCTTTTACTGATAGAAATTGCATAAGCATAAGGAACTAAGGAATTCACTAGTTAAAATTATTTTGTGCTTATAAATTTCCAATTTTGTATAAATTGTACATGTTTGTTCTTATATAGATTTTACTTTGCATTACTAATGCATATAAATTATATAATATTTACATTTTAATTTTTTAATTTATATAGACTGACTAGCTGTTTATCATTGTAATGATTTGTTAAAAGTTTATAAAGCTATTATACTGTTAATAAATGATAATGATTGAGTGTGATCATTTACAACACATATTGTTTATCTTTAGTACACAATTAAATCCATAAAGATTAGTTTATTAGCTTTAATGGCTGAAGTTATTTTTTATTTAACCATTTAATCATTATTTTGCGGCATGTTGTTATTTGGTGTCAAATTATTACACGTAGTTGTCAAACAACTAAATTAATGTATTTGTCAATAGATATATGCAAATTTTGAACTATCTATTGAAATCATATTAAAAACTCTATAATTAAAATGGGCTTGTTCTTCAATAGAAAGGGTTTGGCTGCAAGATTTTGAAGAAACTATAAAAATTTGATAGTAAAATGTGAAAAATCAGTTATAAATGAGAGCAAAATGAAAACATGCAATTAACATTACTACACTCCAACTAAAAACATTTTTCCAAAAAAAAATGTATATAATTAGTTTTTTTTATAGTAATGACAGGTAATGGAGCCTTGAGCCAATAGTACGTGTAATGATTTTCAGTCATCATTAATATTTAGTTTTTGATGTTATTTCACATTGAAAATGAGAAAGTAAGTTAATTTTTTGATTATGAATGATTTTAATGAAGTCCATACAGCTGTTCAGTATGAATATGTAAAAATAAGAGGTTTAGTAATTAAAAAGGTTTGAGAAACCTAACATTTCAAAAGTTTTCTGATGTTTAACAGAATATGTTATGTAGGAGAGATTACTAAAAAATTAGGCTGTTGTAAACTTTTACAGACTGTAGATGATAACAAGTTACTGAGGAATATATAAATACGCATTCATCTCTTTCTTTATTTAGTGGAATAAACAGTAATGCAATTACAATGAAACATCTTTATTGGAAATACAGTATCACACCTCTTACTACCACAATTTTGTCTGATTTTCCCTTACAACTAATCTTATTTGGAAAGCTTTCAGGTCATAAAAATTTAATTTATCTTGTTTAATAAGATTATGCAACATCCTTTCCAGAATGAGATCAGGATAGTTCTTATAAGCATTCTCTGTTTAAACCTGACTAACATTTTGTCATATCCTGTACAATCCAATCCTGTAACTACATTAACTTTTTGCAGAGAAATAGCAGACTGAAGACCAAATTAAACTATGCTGCTGCTGATTGGGATTATTGTTGTTGGCAAGTGTATGTTGCTTCACTTTTATAAAATAAAATTTGAAATGCCTTTATTTTATAAACTTTTAACTGGCTTTCCATGCTAGCCTTATTTCTGAGAACCAACTTATGTAAATTGAAAGCTTAAAGTCACATCAAACTCTGCTAAAATTAATTGCAATTATGTGTAGGTACTCCCCATACCAGTAAGTGTTTAGGTACTCCCCATATATTAGCGGTCATCTTTACTGAGTTCATGAAATTGTTTGAAAAATTAAATAAAATTACTTTTCTGTTGGTGGTATTAATTTATATACCACAACAAAAATGTAGCTCTTTGTAGTATTAATCTTTATGCTTCAAGAAAGAATTGATTTTAATGCATTCAATGACACCTTTAGTGAAAATGTTTTCATAATTATTTTTTATTAATGAATTTAAAAAGTTTCCTATCTCCCTTCCTTGAATCTTTACTGAAATGAGAAAGAAACTGCGTAAATCTCAGAAAAAAAATTGAAACACATGGTGAGTTTGTCTACAATTGAATTTATTATCGAGACTATCTCCTCCTAGCATTTTCTACTAACAATAACAGAATATTTTAATTCATTGCCATTATGTCTTTGATTAAATTACTTTTACTACCATCATTTTTATTACTAATTTTAATGTTGTAATTATAGTCTTATACAGACTCGGGCCAGCCATTCCTGAGATATGTGGTTAATTGAATCCCAACCACTAAAGTACACTAGTGTCCACTGTCTAGTATTTAAATCTGTATAAAAGTAACTAGCTTTTATTATGATTTGAACCTCTTTGAAAATCAGCTGTTAACAAGTGATTTGCAACAAGTTTACCACTAGATCAGCATGAATGACTCAACTACCATCATTAGCTACTGATTTTTATAAACTGCTATTTTCAATTTGTGCTTATATCCATTTTATTTTTTTTCTCCGACTCATCTATGTGTTACCACTTTTAATCAAATGTGAAAAATGGGAAGAAATTCATATTGCAAAACTATTTAAGATCTGGGAGATATGAGAAGCATGTTTTAAAGATGTACTATAGCCACTTTTCACTAAATGAAAAAAATTATTAGAAGTCTTATTTAGACCTATGCATGCAATTAATTTTTTTATTCCTTTAATTGTTCTATTTTAAAAAATAGAATCATAATCATTTTCACAAGTCTGTAATTAATAAACTAAGAACAAATTAATATGGAACTGGATATGGTACATTTTGGTCTTAATTGGGATATTGTATTTCATGGAAAAAAGAAAATGGATATAGAACTTACTGTACTGAATTATTGCTTTTTTCCGGAAATTAAAAACTAGTGGAATTTCTAAGAAATTTATTTTATGATGCAAATAATAAAAGTTTACCATAATCTTTAAAAAT
Organism: Lycorma delicatula; assembly: GCF_047948215.1. Lineage (NCBI taxonomy): Eukaryota > Metazoa > Arthropoda > Insecta > Hemiptera > Fulgoridae > Lycorma > Lycorma delicatula. The sequence goes on along the minus strand of NC_134455.1, from coordinate 322,395,459 downwards.
TAAAAACCAATTAATTAGGTTGGTAATTATTTTACTATGTTAAAATTGAAAATAAACATGTAACGTTTAACATCGAACCATTTGACACTGCTTCTTGGACTAGTACTCAACTATTAGAATACTATTCACTATGTTCCCAGAATTTCTAACCATCTTGGTTCATGTGTTATTGTTTGCCAAGTTTATTAACTTTTTAATGGCTCTGTTGATAGCAAGTTTCATTTAAATCACACTTATATTATACATATGGCGAAACACTTTTACAATGATGAACTTTGAATAAAAGTTGACACCGACATTATTTTGTAATTTATTTAATTACAAAATAGCACCTTGGGGTATATTAGATATTTTGTTTATGATAATTTATTTTGTTTCGTCATAATTTTGGTTTCTATCAGATTAGTTTTAAATTGAAGATAATTAATGATGAAGCTGTTATCATAGGAGTGCTGAATGTAAAAAAAACTTCAAGATGTAGTAAAGATCTATAATTTAAAAGAGTGAAGGGCTAGTGAATTGTAGAATATTTATCAACCAAGATATCAATTGTAGTGATTGCTGGTTAGTAATTGAAACAATAAATACATTTGAAAAATATAACTTTCATTTGATTTTCATTTAATATGCTGTTGTTAGCTGATCAGTGTTGACTTTATGAAATGCCATAAGTAATAAAGAAAAACCTAATTAATAAATTTGTAATTTACTTAACATGTCACAAAACTATAGAATGATTTGAAATCATTATTTCTTACATTTGGTATACATAATAACTGTATTTATCAAAAGATGTTTATTTATCATTTCTTTAGTACACACTTCTGGGGACCTGTTGCAAACTGGGGTATTCCAATAGCTGCAATTGCTGATGTAAGAAAGAGTCCTGAATACATTAGTGGAAAGATGACATTTGGTAAGCAATATTTATGTGTAAATCAGAATGTCTGTACTATCAATTTTTTCTTAAAATGTAGCAACTTTGAGGTCAATGTAAATGATTCTTTACTATTGTTTATTGAACTGTGAGAAGATTTTTAGTTATAGATCTATCTAGATAATACTGTAAGTAAGAAATAAGCTTTAAATTGAGATCATGTCATTTTTCACTTAATAATATTTCAGTTACTGACTAAATCACATTGTGTAAGAGATAGCTATGTGGTTCCTCCAAGTAACATTCTCCAAATAAAACCGAGCTTTATTTGAGTATTTCATACAATATTAGCCAAACCATCTCAAGCTATCTACAGCGTATAAGAAAATTTTACTTCTCTGGAAGAGGGGACATAATTTTCCATAATAAATCTGATTTAATAAAATCCAGTTTGTTTATATATTTTAGTAGGGAATTAGGAGGCTGCTTGACTAGACACCTTGGTCTGCACAAGTAGTCAAGTAGTAGTAATTGGTCTGGCCTTTGTAGTCAGTGGGTAGGAAACTGATTCCTGGAATTGGACCACTGGCAGCAGCTGCCCTACTGGATACCTAGGTGTACTGGCATTTATATCACCTTTCACTTTTTTTTGACTTTCATTCAGTTGCCTCTCTGTAGTAATTTGTATTTCTCTTATGGTTGTGGCTCTTTCACTTCCTAGCATCCTCAGTATTAAAAATGTATCAGTTAGAGCTGTGTCCATAGAATGGCGAAGAAGAGAACAAGAAAAATGAAAAGAGATTGTTGATAATATATATCCATCAGATATATGGGAAAAACCTAACCATCTTGCTCTTGATGAATACTGTTCTTATCCTTGAAGTATAATTTTTAGAAAGTAAACATTTCAAGTATTATAAATTTTTTTGTAGATTACGTTGAAATGTTTTGGCTTACATTTTTTGAGAAAACTTCATAATTAGTTGAACAATGCGTACTAATTTTAGAACAGATTTTACTAGAATTAAATTTAACATTTTATGTTGTCACTTTGTCACAATACATTTTGAGTCATTGACCTAACCACTTTTTATAAATTTAGCTCCTAGGCGATTCCAACCTAGCGGGTTTAGTTTTTGCAAAAAATATTTCTTTTCGTGTAACTAATATTCATATTTTGAATATGAACCAAATCGGTCCATAAATATAATTTTCTAAATATCTCAACCCCAGCGCCATATAGCGGGTTCATTTTTTGCAGAGATAATTCTTTCCATGTAAGTAACATATATTCTTAATATGAGGCAAATCGGACCATAAATACAATTTTTCGAAATATCTCTATGCCAGCACCACCTGGCGGGTCCAAACTAATTCAGAAACCTTCCCTGGCATGCGTCCAACCATTTCGAAAGTTTCATCACTATTGGATGAACGGTTTAGGAAGGCATAAGAGACATACAGACAGACAAACATTCATTTTTATATATATAGATTATAAATTTAAAAAAATGGTAATTTCATTTGTTTCATCAAATCTATTATTATGAATTTGTTAATAAAAACTTTTTTGACACATTCATTTGGTACCTCTCTGCAGTAATTTGTACTTCTCTTTTGGTTGCAGCTCTTTGTGTTTATTCAATGATGTTCATGAGATTTGCATGGAAAGTTCAACCTCAGAATATGCTTCTTTTTGCTTGCCATTTTACTAATGAAACTTTACAAATTATTCAAGGAGTGAGGTTTGTGAATTATAATTATTTGGGAAGTAAAGAAAAAAAAGAATCATGATGAATGATGATTAAGTAAAAAATAGAATTTAATTTACTAAATTAGTTCCTAATATTTATTTGGAGTTATCTGATTCTATTTTTTTAGGAAGTATTTTTCAATGTGTTCTTGTAGTGAAATGTACAAACGTTTTTACTATGAGTGTGTTTATAATTAGGCTTACTTTGATCTTAGTCATTTTAATTAATCTTCTGAATTCTTTTTTTTATGATTTTAATTCATTTTTAATATTTCATAATATATATTTATATCTTAAAAAGTAAAAATATTACAATAAGTGAAGAAAGGGTTTTATATAATAAATTGTTATTACTGATAGGCTGTGATTTCTATTTATAAAATGTTAATGTTATTAATTCAGTGAAATTAAGAATAATGTTTGTGAAAAATATAAAATAAATCAGGTTGTTGATGTATGTTAATGCTGTTGTTATTTATAAGGAATAACATATATGTTTAACCGATCTACTTATTTTCTTTATAAATCATGTGATATGAAACATTGTTTACTACAAATGATACTATTTTATTCTATTTGTATATTAGCAGTAAATAATCAAATTTTCTGAATTGTAGCAATTGCATTTATAACCCTGCAGTGGTCATGCCAAAAATGCTACCTTAGTTGGCACATGGTGCCACTAAAACAGTAAACACAAAAAAAAAATCATGAATGCTAGCAGAAGGCTGTAGTATACAAGAAAAAATATACAAATAAGATTAGATTAATATGATGAATGTTTTTACTGCTAACTGCAATAACATTGTAAAAAGACATAAAAATTTATTAAAAAATATATATAGTTATACAAATGGTCTACAATTTATTTTTTAATATGCTTCTTATAACTTGAATTACTGAAGTTACTTTTACGTCAAATTATTCTATTAAAAATGATTAACCAAAACCAAAAATTAGCAATTATGAGTCAAACGATTATATTAGCCTTTGAAAACGTTTACAAGTAGCACAATTTATTGCTTTTCAACATGCTGAATTGTAAAATTAAAACACCAATTTTGATTAATTTTACAATTTAAAAAATGTTGCAATTTCTTTCTAAAATTTATTTTAAATTTTGTGCTTAGCACTTCCATTTTATGCTTGAAAATTAAATTTCAAGATTTTGCTAATATAGAGTAGCATAAAATTAATATGTACTAGGGGTTATAGTTAAATTTCTTTCATTTCCAAAATTAACATATTAGCAGAATATGAATTCCTTTTTGTGTTATGATATACAGTTAAAAAAAACAACTATGTCATTTTATTAAATATTTTGTGGCTTTTTACAAAGCCATGCTTCACTGACAAACAGTAGACAATTGATATATGAAAATAAACAATGACAAATAAGCTTTTAGAATGCTGCTATAAATGCCTGCCTGACTCGCTGACTAATTTCTGAAGATTATATTGCATATTATTTTATATATAAAAGAAAGCTAATCAAAAATTCATGTCTAATTACCCTAACTGTTGTCCAGTACCATATTTGTTACATAAATGATACTGTATTGTCAGGAACGTTTTTGAGAGGTCTGAAAGAAACAAAATATGCAGATTAACTGTTAACATGAATATTATAAACATTACCGAACTAGAATATGTAAAAATTAACTTATTTAAAATGAAAATTTTAAAACAATAATATGCAGAAATTTTTTGGAAAAAACTTGTAAGCTAAGTGGTAAAATAAAATAAAAAACATGAACATAATATTTTTTCTCTGTATTAAGTTTTTAAAGTATTAAATATGTGAAACATTTAAGAAAAATAAAAATTAAAAAAATGGGACTCCATCATTTGCTGGAGTCATTTTACATTTTTTTGCTAGGGCAGAATTGACAAATCTTCGGTTTTTCAGAATTAGAACATCTGTATTACTTTTTGCTCTTCTGGAATTTCAAGTATTCTAATAGTAGGATGTATTTCATGTGGAATCCACATACTTGTCAAATGCCTTTTCATGTGATCTTGTACAAGTTCTTAAGTATTAATAGATCTTCATTTATACTGTTGCTTTAAAAAGAAAAATATGTTTAATGTTCAAAATTTATGTAGCAAACAATACCTTCAATACTGGATAAGATTTTATTATCTGATATTATTAGTATTAATACTCAGTAAATGTGGATGCAGTTCTATTGAAGCAATGTGACTGATTCAATCAGAAAAAAAAGTTAAGTAAATTGGCATTGATTTGTTCATGTATCAATCTACCAGAATATGTGTGTATTCTATACATATATTTGTTGCCTATATATATATATATATATCTGTTGCTGATGAAGAACCTGTGAAAGATGAGATGAAATTCAGTAATTTTATATAATAATGCTAACATAACATTTGTAAAGCTTGTGTTAGAATTTACACTTAAAAAAACTAATAGCAGAAAGAGAACAAGTTAAAGAAAAAAAGCATGGATGCATTGACTTGTTTATTGTATGTGCTCACATTTTTATTTTGAATTAAAGCATAAACTTTAATGAATTGAATTAATGAACTGTGGTGACCTCTATCTCTATGAGCTGGGTTTGAACTGAATGATTTGAATCAATTGAATAATATTACAAAAATATGCTTTATATTTTTGGAAAATTTCCTTTTTTCTGTTGAAAAAATAAAGCAAATTTATTGTAATTCTTTTTATTCTTTTTTCATTGCTGACTCAGTTTTTTTTTTAATTATTGAAGCTGTAAGCTTTGTGCTTATAAATATTTATCTAAACTTATATTTGTTTTGGGATAAAAAAGCTTGTGGAAGAATTGGGGTTAGAGCTGTGTTTGAAAATCAAGAAATGGCTAAAAATGATTTTGAAGCTTTTCATTGTAAAAGTTTTTTTTTGTTAGTACGCTTGGCTTAGTACAATTGGCATAAATATTTATCAAAATCATGTGATGAAACATAAATCATGTAATATTTTCACAGTTGGCCATAGGCCCATCATTATTCTAATATTAAAGAAAAGTTATTAATTGATGTGAGATGGTTCAAAATGTCTTTTATTGAAGAAACAAAAAGAAATTTATAAAGAAGTATTATCTACTTAATATCTTGACATGAATACTAATTCTGTTCATAAAATTGCTATTTATATTACATCACAAAAATACAGAAAATAATGCTGTTAGAAGTTACTTTGTGATCATGTCAAGCTGCAAGGTTATAAATTATTGGAAGATTACTTAATTGTAGCAGTGATAGAATTATCTAAAATTACAGGTTCATTATTTTTAGGATACTGGCAAGAAGCTTTTTTGCTTGATTATATACAATTAGCATTAGCTTGATGAGAGAACTTCACTAAAGCGGTTGATATAATCAACTTTATTGTTAATTTGAAATCCAGAAGAGATTTTATTTCTGAAGGAAGATTACTTGATTTATTCTAAAGTGGAATTCTCTCTTTATTATATATATATATATATATTTTTTTTAATGGTGCTAATTCCGGTTACAGGCAGTCTGTAGTAGTTGATTAAAAAAGATTTTGCTTTAGGGTCATACTTTTGTCAACCTTTGGATATTACAGGAATTTTATGTACTGGTCAATATATTTTACTGTCCAATTGGTTAATAGTTTTTAATTATTGTATAATTTTTTCCAAAATAATAAAAGTGTCATCTTAATCTCTGTAATTATTTTTTTGTGTGCTATGTTAGCTAAGATGATGCTATGTTCTTTCTGAAATAGTGTAATTAATTTTATACATATATTTAAGAAAAAAATAAGAAATTGTATTAGGAGACTTATACTGTATTAAACATATTTTCAGTTGTGTATCTGTACAACTTGAAGAAAAGGTTTATCATAAAATAAGTAGTGGAAAAGAAAATTCGTTTTTACTTAACTAGTAAGCCTAATTATAAATTAAGTTTCTGATTTTAATTTTTATTGTCACTTGTATGTGATTGAATAAAATTACAATTTATCAAATTTATTTTTTTCAGTTTATTAAACTGATATAATCAAATATTTATAATACATTTTTTTTTAAGTTTGGTAGTTGGGACCAAATTAAATGTAATTTTAATTTGATATATTGTTTGTATATTATACTTTTTATGAATTATATTTTTTATAAGTGTTTTATGATGATGGATTTTATTATATAAATATATTTAATATATTAACATAAAATATAATTTTACTGTTTAACATAGATTACAATGTGAAAAAAATTCATTTTAAAATATTGAATGATATGGATATTTATTTTGTGATAATTTTAATGCAAATTTACTTTTGTTATCTATGAATAAGATCTATATTTATGTGTGTTAAACATTTATAATATTTGTTATTTGTCTGTTATAGAAAATAATAAAACTGTTGTTTTAGTTTTTGTTTTTGCATTCTCTAATGTATTAACAGGTAGTTTACATGGTCATGGAATCCCCAAAGCTAAACTCAATCCTCATTCATACATTTTTTAAAAACTATTATGCACATTTTATTTCAGCTATAATGAAGCAACTAAAAAAATCTAATGATTAAACTTTGCAGAAAGAGAATAACAGACTCCTACATCCTTTATAAACACAGCTGTCAGTGAACAGATAAATTACAGAATTGTAATTCATAATAGACAAAAAAGAGAGATGTTAAATTAACATTTTATCAGTGTGATTTACTGTTGGTCACCTCCAATCGTAGTTAATTGTGCTTTGATTTACTTGGAAATCAAAAACTTTGCTTGGATTCACTTGAAAATTTGAATGTTTTCACAATTTAAGTGTGTTTGCTTGTTGCAGTTATGTTTTCTGTTACACTGATAATTTTTATTGATGATAAAATTAATTAAATAATTACTTTCATATATTAACAAGATTTAAAAGAAATGTCTTTAAATCTGTCCTATTATTCATTCACAGACTACATACATTTAATAAGTTCAGATATATTCTGCAATTACTATTATTTTGATATATTTACACATATATGTGTAAACATAAACATGTGATGTTTTACATTATTAATTAATATATATTTATGATGTTTCAGTAGAATACATATAACTTACATCATATAATTTTTTATTCAGTCTATCAAATTTTATTATGTGTGATGATAATGTTTGGTTTTCTGCAAGTGTTTATGTTTTAGGTAACTGAATATAAACTGAACTAGTGATTTGGTGGGGTAATTGCCCAACAGTTCAATAAATGCTTGTAACAATCAAGTAATAAAGTTAAAGATGTTTTATTTGATTCAGTTTGCAAAAGGTTTTTTAAATACACCTACATAGTGCTTTAAATTGTTTATTACTTGAAGTTTAATTGGTGTGAAGAAACATTTTTTAACAGGGGGTGTTGTTTTCAAGGCCCTTTTAAATGGATTGGACAAGAAAAGATGACTTCTTATGATATTGGATAACAATACAAAAAAATCCTTCGGAAAAAGAGAAAACACATTGCTTATAGCACTAATATAATGTTATATCATTATAGTAAATATATTGAAAATGGTACGTTGCATCTCTGGTAAAAAATTTAATTATCTGAAATTTAAGTTAAAGTGCCAGGTAAATAACATTTCATCTTGATTTTTATTGCTTAAGAAGGTTTTTAGAAGTTAGTTCTATAGTCTGTCTCAGGAAAATGTACAGCAGATATAAATATGAATTCAGCATATAGGAAAAATATTTCAGTAGTTGGGCTGAATCATTATGTCTCTCCCATGTGCAACTGCAATTATTGCTTTATGTGCATAATAAAGCTAACACTTGTCTGCTGCTGTGACATGCTGATGATAAGCAATAAAAGTTTTGTTGAATTTTTATTTGATGTTTAATAATGATAACATAATTTGTAATGCTTCACAAAATTATTCAGTTTAGCAAAAGAAAATATTTCAATCTGTTATAGTTTACCCTGTATGGTATGAAACAGTTTTATACTTCTTTTTATAACAGTTCTTTTCAGTATTAGTTTCATTAATTTTAAATTACCCTGTGTTTTTGTGCTGATCTGGTTTTAACAATGAGTGATACAGTTATGAAACATAAACTGAGAAAACCCTTAAGTAGCTCCAAAAAAAAAAATCAGCAATGTATATATAACCTTAAAACAAGATAACCCTTGCAATTGCAGTCAGAGACATTGCTCAGAAAGCAAGTAGTGAAACAGGTGTTAATAAAAGAACAATTTTTAATATAATAATGAAACACAAAATTGATGGTAAACATGTTAATCTTAAAAAGACTCAAAAGCGTTGTGAAAATGATTGAAAGGTTTTGGATGATTTTACCAAAATCCCTATCAGAAAAAAATTTCATTAATTTTATTTCAGTAATGAGCTTCCTAACTTGAACAAAATATTAAATGCTGTGATTACTGATTCTGAACTGCCAAACTTTTCTAGAAGTACATTATATTATGTTTTAAATCAATGAATTTTCATTGCATGTCTAGAAAAAATAATTTTTTGATTTGCGAATATATTATTTCATAGAGGTTTTTGAAGGTGGTTTATTGGTATTTGAATTGAGATCTTCCCAATACTATCACTGTGAAATGAAAGGTGCCAATTTTATGCAGTGGTTTGAAAAATTTTTGAAATTGTTGCTGAAGGATCTGTCATAGTAATGGATAATGTACTATTACCTGAAAACTGAAAGAATTCCACATGATTTGACCTGAAGATCAGAAGTTGCCGAATGATTAAAATTGCATACACTGAAGATATGTTAAAAGTAGAACTTATAAATATAGTAAAATCAAAAAATTGTGTCATGCTGCGTTTTCCTCCATATCATTGCAATTTTAACCTTATAGAATTGATATGGGCACAAGTCAAAGGTGGCATTGGGAATAATAACACATTTAAGTTGGTTATGTAAAAAAATCTATTAATAGAGTATATGCAAATGCTTGGAAAAGAGCAAAAAAAAGCATCAGGAAGCAAATAGTTTGTGTAAAAATATTATCAAAGCTATTGTGCTAAGTTGGGGAAATGACAGTAGTACCTTATCGAGTATTGAAGAAAAACATTTGGGTAACTAATATTTTTTTCCGTTTTACATGATGAAATTTTAATATAGTGGTAATACTTTGTTAAAAAAAAAAATTAATTTGATTTGCGCTAAATAAATTTATATTAGTTTCCTATTTGCTTTTTTGAAACAAATTATAGAAGATGTAATTATAAATCTAAAACTATTTATGTAATAACCGGTCGATTGAATTTAAGGTCAGTTTTTATGCAACAATGTTTTGGGAAGTTATTTTTCATATTCAATTTGTAAAAATGGGTAGATCCTTTATTTAGTATAGGGACGGCCAAAAAATTGATATTATTTAGTGGCCATATCCTTGTAGAGATAAAGCTTATTTGAAGATGGCAGTATGAACCTTAAAACATGTAAGGTGTAAGGTTCATACTGCCAACCACTTATCCATCACCAGTCTTAACCTCACCAAACAACAAAATTTTAAGGGGTGGAAAAACTGTTTAAAAACTTTCATGAAAGGATTTTTAACAAATTAAAAATTCAAATGTACTATTCTATTATTGGTCCGCTACTGTTTTTAATAATGGGGTTTCTGCTTCGCTACTGATAAAGCAAATCCTTAAATTTCTAATTTTTGTTTGTACACTTATAATTTTTCTGACCAGTTTCCTAGCAATATTAGGCTGTAGCTAATTTTTCTGGTTTTCTACATTATAATTAGCCTAATGCTTCTTTTTTTTTATTCTAAAGTTTAGTACAGTAATTAACTGAAGTGTTACATTGTATCTAATGGGTAGTATTTTTTTGGAACAGATATCAATATACCCAAGTCTTTTGTAATCTTGATTTCAATATTGAAACAGGTCAACATCTGGGTTTTTTAATGACTTCTGCTTGAATGCAGCAAACAACTGATGGAAATGAAAAGTGCCAACCATATCCAAACCTGGAATTTAATCAAGCACCTTTTGTATATCATATAGTTGAGCTACAAAAGTATCAACTTTGAAAGAAGTTATTTTCTTTTAATTAATTCCCACATACTGAATAGCTTTGACAACTATGATGCAGTTTAAATATTATAATCTTTACATCTAAACTTCATATCTGCTGTATAACTTTGTTATTGTAATTCCTTACATCCTTACATATAAATCAAGCTACAAATGTAAACAAAATAAATTCCACAGGTCAAGTACATACTGGAGCGTTTGAAAATGTTTTATTAGCATACTGCAAAATATGTTGGACTTGAGGGTTAAGAGAAATCATGTTGGAATAAACTTTTCTTAATATCACCCATTGGTGATATTAAGAAAATGTAATGTTGCTTGTGATGTTTGTAAATACAATCGACTGAAGATTAATAAAAACTCATTCAGTAAATAATGATATAATACAAAAAAACATTATAACAAAATCATTACAAATTCAATCATTATACGCATAACTTAAGAAAGTGCAAATTATAGTATATTTAAACTGACTACAGCTTAATCTGTATTGTTTCTATTAAGTGATGGCAAATAAATTTAGTTTTAGGACATTTTTCTTAGCAAATAACTGATGCCTTTATGAGAATGGAACAACCAATACATTGTTTTAAAATGATTAATATTGCACCAACTATTTTCTTTTAATCTGAGTCGCTCCAGTCCATTTCATATTTTTTCATAGAAGAGCTTTGTGCTACATTTGATTTTGATGTTTGTATTTCCAACTGTTTCTGCCCCTGTAACAAGATTAACATAAAAACATGTAGGTCTAACATAAAGATTATTGGTATCTTAATTTTCCTGAATAAAAAAACTACAATAATTACAAATTATCAACACCTGGATATATTTTAAACTGGTACTGGATCTTTACAACCTAGTTTTTATTTATTTATTGATTCAAAATTTCATATACTTTCAAATAATATAATAATATAATTAATTATAATTTAAAAAAAAAAAACTGTATGTTTTAAATGCAGAAAGCCCTGTGATTCCATCTGACAAGTCAACACTTCAGAACTGAGGGGCAACTATAAAAGAAAGGTAAGAAATAATTAAGGGAAATTTATAAAACAGAATCAATAAAAAAAATCACAGATTTCTGTTGATTTACCTTATTGCTTTCAGTAGTAGCATGTCAAAAAAATTTAAGTCATCCACTGTAACTTAAATGTAATTTTTTTTACATATATCTCAGTATTCTGAAAAGTGATTTTACTTAATAAATTACTTTGGTATATCATTTGCCATTTCATATATATATATATATTTTTTACGTTAATTCTGGTTAAATAAAAAAAAATTGAATTTCCAATGTGGGAACTCATTTAAAATCAAGGAGTAAAAGGCTAAGCTTTGTTATGCTGTGTCTTTGGTGCCAAAACTTGAATGTGATCTGGCGCTAACATCGTCTTATCGTTCACTGGCGATGATTAATACATTGGGGAAAATCATGAAGCGTATGCTCCAGCATATGGTTCTTGAAGGTGGCTTCTCGGGGAGACAATATGGTTTACAAGCTGGTAGGTCTGCACTTGATGCGGTGGAAGAGGTGATATGCACGGCTCAGATGTATCTTGCAGAGCGTAAAATGTGTGCATTGGTGTAGTTTGACGTACATGACGCAATTGAATGCGTTTCTCACATCGCCATTGCGAATGCTCTCCGGGATCTGCAGGTTCCTGCATATCTGTTAAAATAATTATTGTCTTACTTAAGAGATGGGCGATTGACTTATGGCGCAGAATGGTAGTACGACTGTAAGGACCATTGATCAGGGTGTGCCACAGGGGTCAGTCCTTGGACCGACCTTATGGAATACGGTATATGATGGGAGTCCTTCAAATTTCACTTTCGGAGGACATTGCTGTGGTCGGCTATGTGGATGACATAGTACTCGCAGTCGGGGCTACTACAAAGAGAAAGAGAGAGAGACAGAGATTGTGGATAAAATTCTGGCCATAAGAATTTTGTGGATAATTTTTGTCTCATAACAATAGAGTTTAAATGGTCATATTATCCTACGGACACAATTCCTGCTTCCTCATATGTTGTACTAGAACAAGAGGTGTGATTAAAAAAAAGTTTTTTCCTGTCGGACTCTGTGCTACCTTTGCATAAAAACCGTTAATACTATGCAACAAATTTCAAGGGGCCATAATAAAAGCAAACAAAAATTTAAACAATATTTTCACACCCGCATACAGAGTTTATAGGAAGAGAACTTTGATTGGATTTTTGTAGTTGTATAATCGTTTGATGGCAACCTGCTGGAGGATTTCAGTGTGATCATCTGATGATAATGATACAGTCAGTATGCATTTATTAATCGTACAGCGTCCATATCTTAATTGGTGTTTGAAAAACTTGGTAAACAGTAAAATAAAAATATATTTATTTACATATTCATTTTATCAAACACAAAATAAATGAGGATAAACACAATTTGGATAATTAACATTTGGCTTCTTAATTAAATAGATATGTAATAATAGAGAAAATAAACTATGTACTGATGGTAAATGGTACTATTAAAAAAAATTTACAAAAATTATTGAAATTATCCTTTTCAGTAGTAACAAAAAATAAATTGCACTTAAAAATATAAATATCTTGGTGAAAATTTTAAAGTGCAATTTATTTTTTGTTACTACTGAAAAAAGATAATTTCAATAATTTTTGTAAATTTTTTTTAATAGTACCATTTACCATCAGTACATAGTTTATTTTCTCTATCATTACATATCTATTTAATTAGGAAGCCAAATGTTAATTATCCAAATTGTGTTTATCCTCATTTATTTTGTGTTTGATAAAATGAATATGTAAATAAATATATGTCACCAAATATGAAATAGGATTATTTATTTTTTTGTTTAAACAATTTTTTTCTATCTACCCAGAGTGGAGTATACCATTACAGATTATTATATATTTTTTGATCATCTTAAATTATTAGTTATCTGCATCCTTTTTTTAAATCTTGTACAATTTTATTTATTATTGATAGTTAAGGATGTTGAGTTCCTTAATTTCTTATATTTTATTATAATATTTTAGTATTCTTGATCATATGGTTAACTACCTACTGACATGATTTTTTTTAATGTAATGATTTTTTGCATGTTTATGTTTAGTGATACCAGGCCTGGTGTGTTACTACTTCCAAGTTGTTATAATTCTTAAGAGCTGACCACTATAGATATGTAAAATGTTTTATGTATTTATTTTTTTCTTCGATATTTGGGATGATTTCAACATGTCATACATTTTATTTTGCCCCTAGTCAACAGCTTGAAATAGTGTCTGCCACTTGAGTTCCATCTATTGCACCTGAGATACAATTTTGAGCAGTAAGGAAATCCAAGTATATAATGTTCTTTAAATCTCAGAATATAGTAACTGTGACCTGACCTGCTGAAGAAATTGTTTTTATTTTCATTTTTTATTAGAGCAGGAGATAACTCCTTATGTTTCCTCTCTTCAATTTGCTTTCCATAACGAAGTCTCAGCTCATTAATAGTATAGTTAAAAAAAAATAAGCATTGAAGAAGTTCAATTATGGCTACTAGATGATTATTCTTGTGCTTTTTATGGTCTAACTTCTGTGAAAATTGTGTAATAAGTTTTTTCATCTGGCTAGGGCAGCTCATCAGTTTTTTTATTATTCATTGGGATAACAAATGGTTTTTGAACTTATGTTCATTTTCCAAACACTATTCCTTCACTAAACAGATTTTCTAAATCGTACACAAAAGTTTCATTCCCATTTACCATCATTCTTTCTTAATCATTCCCATTTCTCCAATTGAAATAGAAAAAATTCAACTATGTTGATACATCGATGTTGAATCAAATTTGAATATGTTAAAAGTCACATATATTTTGCTGCAAAGAAGAAAACAAAATTACCATTACAGACCACCTTCTATGTATATAAAATATTATTTATTTGCTATTTATTCATCTTAGTAGCTTCTCGACCCATATGGCTTTTATAAAATTAAAATTTTGCTTTGGGGTACCAACCACTTATCTTTCAAAAATTCAGTTCCCTATGAATAAAAATAAGTAATTTAAATCTGTGACCATCAAATTTCAATTCGATCTCTAGCATCAAATTGCATCACAAAGGTGTTGCAGAATCTTCAGATAACATTGTTTGACAGTTTGGCCTTTCAGAGTGTATCCCTCCCTCCACAAAAAAAAAACAGTCTGTCATTACTTTGCTCCTCAGTTGATCAAGAGGTACCTTCTCGATCATGATCTATTTAGACAAAAATGAGCATGTTTTAGTGCTTATTTAACCCCTTAGCAACTGAGAACCTTCATTCAGATTTATTGATTACCACTTGCTGGATCATATTGAAATATTCACATTCCATGATGACCTTTTGAATTTTTTGACATCTACATCTACATTTGTCACATCTGACATATCCTTTGACTTCTGCTTATTCTAGAAAAACTTATGTGTTGAACAGAGACCGTTTAGGAGTTTTGTAAGATGCAAATACCATAACATCAAGGCTCTGCAAGCTTTTCAGAACTGTGTTGAACAATGGAAAAATGCAATGCAGCAGTGAGTTGTGTATATTTAAGGGGATAAATATTAAAGGTCAAAATGATAAATGTTCTTGCTATTAACCAGAGATTGTAAAATTGGTTTACCAATTAATTTAAACTCACTTTAGAAGTTGTAGAGCTTGTTCTTGATCCACGACTTCCACTGGCTCGTGATGAATTCATTGAACCATTAGTTTGCTTTCCTCCTCTGCTGCCACGGCCTCTTCCTCTACCCTTTCCTCTAGAAGTGTTTGCCTGCCGTGAGTTACCATAATCATCATCTTCATCATCACTGATAGGAACTACATCGCCGAATCCAGTATTTGAAAACTTTGATGGTCTATTGTTACTTGACAACACAAGTTGTGCCTACAAAAAAAAAAAAAAAAATTATAAATAAATGTATATGTATAGGTTCAGGTCCTTCTAAAGGTAGATGCTTTTTTATGGATTTGAATACTAGACTGTGTAGACAAATTTTTCTGTTTTACATAAGATATTACAAAAACTACTAGAGATATAGTTCTGGAACCTATTTTATTCAATTTATCAGGTAAAAAACCAACAAGTTAACGCCTTACTTTGGGTTCTGAAATTTTTGCTAGCCGTTACCTGCTAATAGAGCGTTTCTGTTGTATGCATTTTTCATTATTTTCACTAGTAAAATGAACTCTGAATGCACCAGTAACACTATGTGAATCATTCTGTATATGTCTTTGTTTACAGATTTTTACCTTTTTAACTTCCTATCACAGTTAGTTCAACATACATCAGAAACAACTTTTTCAAATAAAGACAGAAATGGGACTGCCTATTAACTTCTTTTTTTTGTCTTCAGTCATTTCATTTTGGTATAGCTGCCTGCCTGCACAATTTTTCCCACCTGCCCCTCCAATATCAAAGCAACTATTCCAGGATGCCTTAGTATGTGGCCTATAAGTCTGTCTCTTCTTTCTTCAATTTGCCGCAACACCTCTTCATTTGTCATTTTATCCACCCATCTGATGTTTAACATTCTCCTATAGCACCACATTTCAAAAGCTTCTAATCTTTTCTTCTCAGGTACTCCAATCGTCCAAGTTTCACTTCCAATTAAAGTTATGCTCCAAACATATTAACTACACCATACAAATTTTATGTACAAAATATAAGTTATAAATTTGACATGTTTATAAAAACAACAAATAAACACAAATCAAATATACTATTTGACTAGACGCTAGATAGGTCTTCTAACCACTTTAAAATGAGTACATCAGCACACCACCTATAATTTCAATGTATCGGGTGAATGGAGCAAAATGCTCTTGGGAGCATAATCAATTTAATTTGAAAAACATATTTTTAACATAAAAAAGTGTTTTGGATAAACAATTGCTAAAATTGTTGGTTTTAAAATATTTTTATTAAATACTAATTAAATTGCAAAATTACTTAAGTAAAATCATTGAAAAAATAATAATCACTGTAGCTGAAAGGAAATAGTTTCCTTGCATAATTTTTTTTTCACATTGTGGAATTTTACACATTTTCATTTTTATGGCACTGCTTCCAAAGTGAAGTTATTTTTAATTCACTTTGGATGTCAAGTAATGATACATTTTTGGGAGAGAAGTGCATACAATTGTGTTGCCTTAATACTGCTTAGTCTTATACTGGACAAGGCCAAGAGTCAAATATTAATTAGACTTATATTGAATAAATCTAAAAAATTCATATGTATTCTAATACCTCTTTCACTGCATCATTATCATCACCACTACCACCTGTGCGTTTGGCACGGTAATCTTCAATAGCTTCTCCCAATTTGCTAGTATCATCAATATTATCCTTCAAGAATTTAGCAGATTTATTAATCTGATGCCTGCAACAAAAAAAAAAAGAAAGAAGAGAAAATGTATGAATTCCACTGACCAATGCAAAACATTTACTTTCACTGGTGCTCAATCATCACATTCCTGAGATTTATGCATTTTTATACATCAAACAATGTTTTGGAGAACAACAGCCATTATAAAATAGTTGTATGTTATTGATATCTATCTAATAAATTTAATTAATTCAGAATGTAAGTTGACTTACGAAAGTGACAGTGTAATTAGACTTTTCCAGACACCTTTAAATGTGTATTTAGGTACAATTGACTAATTTAACTATATCTGAAGAACAGAACTATTTATAAACTCATGCTTATATAATTTCATTTATTTTATGTAACATGTATATTTATATATTTTATGTTTAAATACAAGTCTTATCTGAATAAGCTTAATAAAAAAAAAGAGGTCACAATATCTGAAGATTTATACCAGTATAATTCCTGATGCAAAGATATAGATATAAAACACCTAAAAATCACCATATGAAAAAAAAAAGAAAAAAGAAGCTAACAACAAAGTTTTTTCCTGGTATTGGTTATTTATTCTCAGATAGTGGAAAAAATTATAAATGAAAAAAAATGTTTAAATGTTTTAATTGATATTTTTTACTTTTTTCTCCTTCTTCATACCCAAAATCACCTCCCAAGAAAATTTTTTGATTCTTCTATGTTTATTGGAAGAGACTAAAAAAAATTCCATTAAAAATATACTACCAATAAAAAGTTAATCTAAGATTTATTTTTTGGGGGTAGGATGAATTATTATATAATTTGAGTGTAATATTATTATTAACGGTTAAAATAAACTAAAAAGTTTTAAAAAATAGTAAAATTCAATATTTTTAAACTTTGATCAACCCTCCCACCCACAACTTTTTTTGGCTATTTGCACTACTGCTACTACGCTTTGGAAGAAATAAAAATGATTTGGTTAAAAAAACATGCAATAAATAAAAGGACAACTTTTTTTGATTTCTGGGGAAGGGAGAAAAAAATTGGTGGCAGAGTGAAAAAAATAAGTTTTTTTTAAAAAAAATAAGCATGCACGCCTGTACTGAGCTTAATATAATGTAGAGTTATGTTAGCAAATGTTTGAGAAAATTTACCCTAAATAAAGTAAATACCTCACCCCCTTGAGATACTGCCCCACACTTTTACCAACAAGTTGATCCATATACACGAGTCTCTTTGCCAAATTTCATTAAAATTGGTTTTTCTAGTAAAAAGTTATTACGCTTCAAATACATTTACATACATATGTATAAATGTACATTACCTTACACGTTTTTGTTTTTTGGGGTATTTTGGTCATGAAATGTGAAATAACCCATATCCCATATTTTGAGTGATTACTGTACTTACCTTCTTGCAGCATAGCTTTAGAGCTATGATGCAAGTAAAGTAATTAAATGCAGTATTTCATAATTAACTGACCTAAATTAAAAATTTTTGGTAGAAATTAAAGACCACCCTTTAAATTTTTCAAACTACTATTTCTTGTTTGTTCCTTGCTAATGTATGCAGTATTGAAATAAGCCAGGTATTTAATTATTGTATATTTAAGAACTTCTGACATCAAATATAATAATCCTATCTTATATTCTTTTTGTTATTCACAAAACAAATGTATAACACTGTAATCCAAGTAATATTTTCTACATAAAGGTAAATATTATGAGTGCGCACATACATCACAGAAGTACTGATATTGTCTTGTGGAAAGGGATAGCACATCTAAAAACTGTGACAAAATTGATTTGAATATTGTGTTATGAGCAAGTATCACTCACTACCTGTAAATCAACTAAAAAACAAAAGCTTATGTCTCTGAAAAACAGGTAGTTGAATCATATGTTCTACCATAATAGTTGGTTATCTGTGGAGAGCCAAAGGAATCATTTCGGCAAAACAGATCATCAACCCTTTTAATAAATGTGGTAAATACCAAGTAAGTAGTGGGTAATGTGGGCAGAATAGCCAACTTTAAGCTAACCTATATTAGGTTTTGAGTAGTATGAGACTGAAAGCAATTGAAAAATATATTTTTCAAAGAAATGTTTTTCCTTGTCTTTTTTTCTCAAAAGCATCTCTAATTTTCAACTGGATGATTCTGACTGCAAATACCAATCAGGTTTAGCTTTTTTTCACCTACTTTTTTTGAGGCCTACTAGTTGCTAGAGAAATAATAAATCAATATGATGATGTTCTTTTGCCTAAAATTCCCTCAATTAGATCTCTAGGTGGAGTTCTAATACTACTAAGAAGGGGAGTAATCATTCGCATAACATTCTTTGAATCAAGATTGTGGAATGTTGATGTGGAAGAAGGCTAGACAATTAAAAAAAAAAAGAAAAGAAAATTGCAAGCTAGGGCTGGATATAACACAAATTATTATGGTAAGATGAACAAGGTTTTTGGTTGAATGCAAAGTAGAAATAATGAATGAGAATATATAGGACAAATATTAATAAAATATTATTATAAACAACACAGTGAAATATATATTTCAGAGGATGGATTCAAAGAAACCTACAGTATTTGAGATTTATATTCCAGTTTCTCCAGCAAAATATAGAAAAGATATGAAGAAATGTGATTCAATAAAACATGTAAAAGGGGTAAGGCACAATACTGATGAACAGAATACCATTGTACAAAGAAAAAATGAAAAATAGTGAAGCATGGGCTAAGTCAAACCAGGTTTTCAGAATTTTTCACAAAGAATAAAGTAATGACTTTAAATCATCCTTTTTAAAAGTCTGAAGAAAAATACACATTAATTACACAGATCAACAATGAGTTTGTTAAATGAGAGTGAATAGCTGATTCTTATAGTATTTTTCAAGCTGATTTCAAATATTAAATCAGAATTTTTCTATCAAGCATAGTTTTTTTATAACTACTATTCTTAATTTTCAGGCAGTATGATGAATGAACTCCAAAGCATAGCATTTTGTAAACATATTTTATTATATTATTTATCAACTAAATAGCTTTTGTTTATTTATTACAGTCCTTTAATCGTCACATTGATTTGTTAGACATTAGTCATCATTTATTATTTACACACTAATTAAAATGAACAAGAATATGACTCATTCTTCCTATTTTCATCTTACTATAAACATATCGATTCATTGGTTATATCTGTTGTTATTACATTAACTTATAAAATGTCATGCAGACTAGAGAAATATTTTTAATTTTCATTCAGGTGCGAGTTCTCATGTGTGTAACATTCAGCTATGTAGCTGGCTTTTGTATTTGCAGGTATATGTTGTTCAGTAAAGTGAGTGTATGTTTATTAAATTAGTGCGTTTATAAAGTGTTCTTTTTTAACAATACTAGTTACTGTAATGTATTAACAAAGCCTCGCAGTTGCAATAATCATCCGAACAATTTCTGCTACATCTGTGGCGAGGTAACGTTGAAGTTTCAGAAAAGAAATATAACTCCACTGATAAAAAAGTGATATGAACTGCATTTTGAATGTAAATTAGCTGATCAGGACAAATCTTGGGCTCCTCATACTTGCTGTGCTTCTTGTGTAACACCGTTGACCAGTTGGCTAAATGGATCTTGTCATGTGTCATTTGCAATTCCATAAGTTTGGAGAGAACCGAAGGATCACATCACAGACTGTTATTTTTGTGAAATAAAGGCATCTGGGATTACAGCTACAACTAGATGTACAGTTAAACATCCTGATATTCCCTCTGCCATGCAGCCAGCACCACATAGCCAAGAGCTTCCAATTCCAGTACCACCAGAAACATGGAACTTAGATGAAGATGAAAATGTCATATCTTGTGCTGACTTATCAAGCAATGAAGAAAGAGATCCAAAATTTTTAGAAAATAGATTTACTGAACTCCATTTAATTAATTTCAGAATTAAATTATCTGGTTTGTGATCTAAATTTATCAAAGTCAAGCAGAAATACAGGCATCAAGACTGAAAAGATGGCATCTTTTGCAACCAAACACTAAAATAAGTGCTTTCTGTGACAGAGAGTCAGAATTTTAACGTCTCTTCTCTCAGTATGAAAACTTAGTACACTGTAATGAAACGACTCTTTACTGGATGCTTTGGCATATATACACCATCCTGACAGATGGTGACTTTTTATTGACTCCTCAAAGCTTAGTTTAAAAGCTGTTCTATTTCACATGGGAAATAAATACCCATCAATACCATTAGCATACGCTCTTCACATGAAGGAGTCTTATGAAAATATGAGATTTGCATTGAGCAAGATTCAGCATGAGAAATATTTGTGGAGATCTAAAAGCAATAGCGGTTTTACTTGGACTGAAACATGAATACACTAAGTTTTATTGCTTTTTGTGTGAGTGGGACAGCAGGGATAGGAAAAACCATTACATAAAAGAGCAGTGGTCAAAGAGATTAGTACTGACTGTAGGAGAGAAGAATGTTGTTAGTCAGGATTAGTAAAACCAGAAAAAGTTTATCTTCTGCCACTACACATAAACTAGGTTTATTCAAAAATTTTGTTAAAACAATGGATTGAAATGTGTAAGGTTTCACTTTCTAAAAAACAAATTCCCTAATATAAGCGACACTAAAATAAAGGAAGGTATATTTGATGGACCTCAAATAAAAAAAAAATGAGTGATCCACGTTTGAATGACTTGGAGGTTGCTGCATGAAAATCATTTCAAAATGTGGTAAACAAGTTCCTTGGAAACCAATAACTACAGAGAACTTGTGAGTGAACTTCAAAACTGTAAAGAACTTGGGTGTAACATGTCACTCAAAATCCATTTCTTACATTCACATTTGGTTTTTTCACTAAAAATCTCGGCACAATCACTGATGAACATGGAGAATGCTTTCAACAGGAGATATCTACAATGGAAACACGATATCAGGGAAAATGGACCCAAAAATATCAGCTGACTACTGTTTGAATCTAAAGAGGGATCTACCTACAGCAACTTACAGCAGAAAATCCAAAAGAAATAGATTTTAGGTGAACACAAAGTGTATGTAATGCATTGTCATATTACGTTCACCACACATTTTTTTTTTGAAAGAAATATCAATTAAAAAAAAACTGAATCCGATAGTAGAAATCTATTAACATATATGAAACTAGCATAAAAAATACTACAAGAATCAGCTATTCACACTCAATTAACAAAAAAAAAATTAAATCTGTTGAGCAGTGTTATACTAGAATATACAGGAAGATAAATAATGGTTAGGAAAGATTATTTCTGATCATTACTAGGATATAATGAGATTTAGGCTGAAGTTTGAAAGTATAAAAGATGTTGCAGAAAACTCCATACTCTTTAGCAATAAAATTAATGGAAAGTGTAAAATAGCAAAAGGTAAAGGAAAGTTGGTTGAACGAGGGTACTGTTTCAATCACATCTGTACTTTTGTTTCACACGTCTTCCTTGCAAAATAGAGAAATATATCTGCTTACAAAAAAGGACATTTTTAGGAAGTAAACCTGAAATTTATAAGTAATAAATATGTGAATAGAAAATCACTATTAAGAAGAAAAGAAAGATATATAAGACTGTAAAAGAAAAAAATTCTAGATAAGGTTCAGGATTAAAAAAAAGTGACAACTCTGAGTACACTCAACTGTGAGAATAGAGTTCAATAGAACTTTATTAGGTTTAAACAGAAGTTAAGACAATAGTAGGGGTCAATAACACAATATCAGAAATATCTTTTTTGTAAGCAGGATTGAATAAGCTACATAATTACTATAATGGATTTATGAGAATGAAGGACCCTCATTTAAAGAAAAGTAAGTGTAGTACTAAACCAAAAAAAAAGCACTAACAAATAAATAAGATTATATTTTAATGGAATAGTGAGAACTGTTGCATTAAAATATAATCCTTAATGAAAACGTAAAATTGGTTTGTACTATTCTCTATATAAATTCCGTAAACTTAGATCTAATATGCTTATACAATACATTTGATCAGAATGTTCTATGGAAGCTGATAAATAACATGTGTACACACACATCATGAATGGGAGAATAATGAAAAAACTAAAAACATGTTCTACAGAAACATCCACATTATGCCAACAAGTAAAAACAGAATAGCATATGAAATTAGACCTATAAATGAGCGAAGTCAAAATGATTTCTCTTACAAATACATGCATTTAAAACAAGTATGGGTAGGACATCTGGCTCAAGAGAGATGATTCTGCCAGTCAAGATTTGTACAACAGTGATTGAAAGACCGAGCCAGAGTGGGAGAGGAATACAAAATGACAGGAATAGGTTAGCATGCAATAGCATGAGGTAATTAGTGGCTGGAAAATATAAATGCTTGTCTACCGTAGCTTCAAGAGGTTAAATTCTTCAAGGATCGAAATTGCTACATAATAATAAAAAAACATATATAACTGCCACACTGAAAATTATTAAAGATATAAAATTCTTAAATATCGGTAACATTAATATATTACTACTTTAAAAAATACAAAATTAATTTTACTGTAAACTTACGCAATAAGATCAGAGACAGCATCTGTATCAGCTTTTTCTATATAATATGAAACAGCCTCGTTGAGACCCTTTACTGATAACAGTTTTAAACCTTTGTCTGGTGCTACATCATTGAAATACTTCTCAACCACTAACTCTAACTTTTCATATGCCTGAAAAAAATATAGTCAAATTAAAGGTGAGATTTGATTTGATTTTATGAGAATTAGGATAAAAATTTTTTTGCTTACAACACTATACTGGAAATTCCACCAAATTAACACCTAAATAAAAAAATCTGATGTGGACACTACATGACTTCCTGGCATGCCTATTAAATTACATATACATATTTTTTGTTGTACTTTATTTAAACTTATTTCATTTGAAAGTGAGATACGATCCTCCTATTCTTTAATAAAGTGGACAGTTACACAATTGCATTGTGGTGGACACACCACAACCATAAACCAAATTATTTCATTAATTAAAATTTTATTTGGCTGTAAAGTCTGGAACTAATGAAAATAAGTACCACTTATGATATATATCATTGAAAAGCTCTCAATGGGGGCTTATTACCACAGTTAAGAAAAAGTCAAAAATACAAATTTTTGGATTTTGGGCTTTTTTGGACACTTCTGGTAATTGTAATCAAAAGGGGAGATGCACAACTAGATGTTACAACAGTTCTAAATCCAAAATTTCAACATTCCATGGCTAATCATTTCTGAGCTATGAGAGATACATACATACATACATACATACAGATGTCACGTCAAAACTAGTCATAATGGATATTTCTGTTGAAATTCGAAATTTTTCGCGATTACAATACTTCCTTTACTTCATACAAGGAAGTAAAAAAAAACTAACGTACATATTTTCCTCAGAGGGTTAGAGAATAGAATACATCCACAATATTATCTTTCTGCTGTAAAAAAAAATTAACTAAGAATTCAGAACATTATGAGCAGTATAATAATTATGCAACACTAGACTAATGGTTTCGGGTAGAAAAGTTTTCAAACAGAGCAGCAGCTTTGTGATCAAACTCTGATGTTTATCTTAAAAACACTAGACAGATCAGTTCATCATGTTAAAATTAACCAAAAAGTCTGTGCCGTTGTTAAGAGGAGGAGCAAGAATAGACTGCAGGGGCATAACCACTTCTTGAAAGACTATATAGTCAAAGGTGGAAGAAAGATTATGGATTCTTTGCACATAAGATTTAGAAATAAACAGAAATAAAATTGGCTCCTCAACTGATTGTTATAAGTGATGGACAAGTATAAAGGACTCAGGCAAGAAAAAGGAGGGGTCAAAAAGATGATTGGAACTTGTGATGGCCTAGATGTAAGCTGTTAAACATAAAATAGTATTATATGAGTAAATGAAATGTGCAATGAAGGACATGGAGAGGAAGAAAGTTCAATTAAAGAGGTAACACTACAGAAAAAGTGAGGTTTAGTTGAAGATGTAGTATAAGTTGAACCTGAATTGATGAGTCATTTGTAATGATGATGTAAATGATAAAGGCAATATCAAAGATGTCAGAACACAAGCCCATAAGCAGCCATAATGAAAAGGAAGAAGATATTTATATCAGAATTGAAAGTATAATAATAAAAGACAAGCCAAATCACAGTATTATGATAGGTGACTCAACTGTGAGTAAGAAAAGGAATAACAAATTAAATGATTAGTCAGCAGATTATGGGGCAAAGAAATAATATCATTGAAAGAATGACAGATTTTTGTAGAGAAAACTGAAATATAATTACCAATAACATGTTTAAAAACCAAACCAAAACCAAAAGTTTGAGAGAAATGAACAAATAGACATAATTACAGAAATGAACAATAAAGAAGGTAAATTATTACTTCTACATACTTAATCTAATAACTTGTACTCATAACACAAGAAGACATAATCCATATATACTATCTTGTACAACAACTACAATTATTCATATAGCCATAAAAAAGTTTAGTTTTTAACAAAAGAGGTAGTTATATCAGTCCTGGGATGACAATAAACTTGAAAAAATCTGACCATATTTTTACACGTACACTTTGAGCTTATGTAATGAACAAATCATATAAAAACATAAAAATAAATAGATTTCTAATGTACTATTATAAAATTCACCATAATTTTTCTCTTTTCAATAACAATAACAAACCAAAATGAGAAACAACTAAACAGCAAAAGGAGTATGCTTATGTATTTTAATAAAAGCAAAATATATATATATAAATATTATATTTTTTATAATCAAAAACCAACTTGAACAACCCACGTACAGTATTACATAGTAAATGAGTAAATGACACTTACCTTATTTTTCTTCTCTTTATTCCAATAGCACTTTTGCGGATCCCGCATCATCAGTTATATATAAATTATATAAAATTACATATCAAAACATATCATTTTTTTTTAGAAAAAATTAAAATTTCTAACATATATAGAAAACATGAAGTCAATTAAATAAAACAATTACATATATTTAAATAATGCACCAATTAAGAATTAAAAATTAATTAGCTTTAATAAAATAATTAGAAAATTTATACCATGTAACCTGGCCAGCCAATGTTACATTACACTCAGGAATTTCTTAGTATGTAAGAGAATTTTATATGAATGTATATTGTCACCTGGGGAAGCTTAGAGAATTCTAAGTGAAACCTTGTATATTTAATTTATAAGTTTGTATAGCAGATTGGTTAACCCAAAAAATTAATAAAGATAATATTTTTAAGTACAATGTGTCTTATTATTCTTCTGTCCAGTATTGGAAAAATGACAAACAAAAAATATGTTTTAATGAAACAGATATAGAATTTAATATCAACTGAAGATGCGAAATACTGCAAAAACTAGTTATTGGAGATTAATGTGGTAGGTTGTAACTTATCTTTATTGTGTCTTGGTGGTTTATATTCCATATAATATATACATTTTCTTTATCTCCAACCAGTTTTCCAGTTAGTGATGGGTCTGGGTGTGAATGTATAAGCAAATACGATTACTGTTCCTGGCTTGTCAGACCTGACATAGCTGCAATTTAAGTGTAAATGTACCAAAACATGTAAACACAATCAAAATGAACACATGTACCAAAACATGTAGTCTTGAACACTCAGGCCAACCACTCCTGAGACGTGTGGTTAATTGAAACCCAACCACCAAAGAACAAGTCCACACAGTCCAGCTTCAAATCTACATAACTGCCTTTACAAGGACTTGAACCTTAACCTTAGAACTCTTTGACTTCAAAAATCAGCTAATTTTATTGGTCTACTAAAATGGTCAATATGTTAATGAGTTATTTGAATATTCAAAAAATTATAATTAGTAAAAACATTTATATAATTTTATATTATATTAGTATTATCTCCCTCTATGAATCATGAGACCTTGCCCTTGGTGAAGGGGCTTGAGTGCTCAGTGATACAGAATAGCTGGACTGAAGGTACAACCATATCGAAGAGGTATCTGTTGAGAGCCAGACTAAGGAATGATTCCTAAAAGAGGACAGCAGCCCTTTCAATAGTTGTTAAGGATGTAGGTCAGGACGACTTAAATGGGCATATCACATCACTCAATCTTCTGAGTACTGCGTAGCTGAAAGCAATGGAAAACTACAGCTGCTTTTTTTCCAAGAAAATGTAGCTCTCTGCATTTTCATATAAAAATGATGGAGGTGCCTTCCTTGGTAAAATATTCTGGAGGTAAACTAGTCCCCCGTTCAGATCTCCAGGTGGGGACTACTAAAGAATGGGTCATCAGAAAATTAAAAAAATAACGTTCTACGAGTCAGAGCATGGAATGTTAGAAGTCTAAAAAAAGTTGGTAGTTTAAAAAACTTAAAGAGGGAAATGGATAGGATAAATGTAGATGTAGTAGGAATTAGCAAGGTTCGGTGGAAAGAGAAAAACGACTTTTGGTCAGGTAATTTTAGAATAATTACCTCAAATAATGGGCAGGCAGGAGTAGGTTTCATAATGAACAAGAAGATAGGGAAGAGAGTATAGTATTTCAGAATGCATAATGATAGAATCATTGTAAAAAGGATAAAATTGAAACCTAAACCAACAATGACTGTTAAAGTCTATGTCTACAAGCGCCCATGATGATGATGAGGTAGAGTGTGTATACGAAGAAATTAAACACATAAAAGGAATGAAATATATGGATGAATTTG
Organism: Lycorma delicatula; assembly: GCF_047948215.1. Classification (NCBI taxonomy): domain Eukaryota; kingdom Metazoa; phylum Arthropoda; class Insecta; order Hemiptera; family Fulgoridae; genus Lycorma; species Lycorma delicatula. The sequence goes on along the minus strand of NC_134455.1, from coordinate 322,367,684 downwards.
GGCTGGGCAAAAGGAATGAAAGGGGGATACTACTCTTATGAGTAGTATCAAGCACATCATACAAGAACTACTTGACGTTTTAATTTGATATAATAGTAACTGGATCTCATTGATCACAGATTTAATCATTTACTAAGAAGATAATTTTATAATAGTTATATTCTTTTCCATAATTTAGTTTATACCGTTTATATAGTTTTAGTATAATACCACTGATAATAAAAATTAAGAAAAAATAAATAACTAAAATCATTTTAATTTTTTAATATAATTGTGCTTAAATAATGAGATATAGATGCCATTTTATAACAAACTTCAAACATATGCTTATTGGTATAGAAGAAAAATGTCAACAAGCAGTATAATGTTAAATGTAAACATTATAATAAAGTTTAAATCATATGTTTTATAGTACGTGATAATAACAGTGGATATATATATTTTATTACTTTTAAAAAAAGATTTTTAGTTATTAAATTCAGTCAATGGAAGTGTACTTTGATATTTTTAAAAACTACAAAAATATTTATTTCTTTATATATTTTATATTCATTTTTTAAAGAGAAGACCATAAATGAAGTAGATAATGTAAATTAATAGGTTATGAATATTTTCTTTATATATTTGTGTACTTATATTTTAGCATTTTTTACTATTTATGTAACAACTTTTATAATATTTAATTATGTACTAGATATAATTACATAATAAAAATGAAATAAATTCTAACCTAAAATCTTTTATTAATGACCTACAGTAACTAAATTCTGAAAGAATGAATAGTTAAATGAATTCTAAAGATATTATTTTTAAATTATAATTTTGTTTAGTTCATAAGAAAATATTAAAAATTGCTGAGAAAATTATTCAATTTAAAAATAAAATGAAATATGTAAACAGACTTGACTTTTCTCACCACTACGCTCAAGTAAATTTTTTATTATGCTTCTAGATTTAATAATAAATTCAGAATACAAGGTAATTTATGCTTTTTTCATCTAAATGTGTCATGAAACTGGTTATTTAAAAAAAAAATTATTAATAAGAAAAGACAGAATGGAGTGTTTACAAACTGGTTGATAAATTATAATCATAAGATGTACTTAATGATTAACAAGAGTTCTCTTAAAATAACATGCTCTCAAGCTGAAGTAGGTGTATCAACAATGACCATGAATTGTCCCACCTCTATTCTACAAGTTTCATTCTCCTTCCACAAGTAACATTCTGCTACAGTGTGTAGAATGAAAATAAAAACTTGCTTGCACAAGGCAGACAGCCGCTGTGCAAGGTATTATATTACTCTTTTCATGTAACTTTAGGCTCATTCAGAAACACAGTTTTCTGCAATATAGTTTCTTTTAACTTTTATTTGTTTAACTTTTTACACTAGTAGTAAAATGGTTACCACAATTAAATTTTATTATCATTTTGTTCAATTTCAGACAATAATTTCTTTAAAAATATTTAGCCTACTTATAATTATTTCTTACTGTATAAAGTACAAAAACGAATTGTTTATATTTATATTAATAGAATATTATTACACTTCCTTCATCACGTGTGTCATAAAATGAATGACCACTTTATATAAATAAAGGTTATCAAAATATTTATGCCATTTGTAATGGGTATTTATTGTTGATTAAATAATAGGCTTAAACCATATAAATTATAATAATTTATTAATAGCTTAGTCATTTTATACATATTCTTAAAATAACTGAGACTTTTTTTTTGTGTTGTTGACTAATTACTCAATATTGTTTATTTTTTATTTTCAATAAATTGATTTTGTTCAATTCTTGGTGTGTCCTAGTATGAATAGTATAGTATTTCCTTCTGTAATGATATGTGGCATGTTAGTTAGTTAATGTTTTGTATGAATTAATGAATTCGTATGTAAATTTTATTGCAATTGTAGAAATTAAATACACAGTTAAGAATAAAAAACTCCGTAGTAAAGCTCATGAAATAGTAATGTATACAATTTTATGACGAAAGAAGCTATAAAGTTAGATGAGAAACATTTAATTTACACATTAAAAAATGTGAAGAAAAAAGTGCTGAGCTTGCAGGATTTCAAGATCACAAGTTAAAAAACTCCAGAAAGAAAAGCAGCATCTTCTTAAATAAAAAATTCAGTCGTGCTCATTCAGCACGTCAAAAAAGTGTAAAAACAATGTTCAAAATCAGTTAGCAGATTAGACAATTTTGATAAAGACATTGTAAGAACAGTTAAAGAGTTTCACTCGAAACATAATGAACTGCCATATTAAATAAATTACATGAAAAATTTTCAAGAGTATTCAATTTAAAGGTTCTAGAACTACAGCAGCTATCCTAAAAGAATTAGGGTTTAAGGGGAGTAAAACTGACAATAATAGGAAACTACAATGGATTGCAGTAAAGATAATTCTTTGTTTTATTTGGACGAATTGTAAACTTTAATGACCCAGTCGATGGCAGTCATGGTTGGATGACAAGTCATGCAGGAGTAAAGTGCTGATTAATAAAGGTGATCAGTTAATCAAAATCCACGCTGGAGAAGAAATGGTGTTCATTCCGAATGTGATGTTAACCTGGAAAACAAGTTCAAAAAGCAGTGACTATTACAACAGCATCAACAACAATTTCATGAAGTGGGCATCTGAGAAATTAATTCCTGGTCCCTCCCCGGTCAATGGTTGTTATTGATAATGCGCCATAGAACAATTCACTTCCAGAGAAACTTGTGATTCAAATCATAGAAAAAGTGGCATGATTAAATTATTATAAAAGAATAATATTAAGTTTAAAGCAATATTAAAACTACAATTCTATGATATAATTAAATCACAAAGAAATTCAAAAATAAAATACCATTTTGATGAACTATTAAAATAACACAGGCATCTGTGGCTTCCACCATACCAACCAGATTTAAATCCGATTTAGATATATGGTCGGCTCTGAAAAGATACGTTGGTAGTAGAACCACAACATTTTTTACATCATATATTAAAAAATTATCAGAGGAAAAAATGAATGAAATAAATAAGTATTGGAAACCATATTGCAAACATGTAAAAAAGTTGAAATTGAAAATAAGAAGATTGAACTGCTAATCGACGAAATAATTTATAAATTTAAAATACATCTAGATAGTGGTAGTGAAAGTGACTATTCTGATGAAGATAGAAAACATGGTGAACTTGCACAGGAACTGGACGTATAATGCAATTTCAAATAAGTGTTAATAATACAATCAACAATGAAAACAACTATAAAAAAAAATTTGAAAATTATAAAGACAACAAAAAATTTTAAATACTGAACAAAAAAGAACTGTACAATAATTGTACATCTAATTTAGTGTAGATATGGATACAATATACATCCAAGCACTAGTTAAGTTTTTTAGTTTAAAAAACCCCTAAATTAAATTTTTTTTTGCAACCTTTATTTATTAAATTATTAATGCTAATTAAGTAATAATGATTTATAACTAATAAAACATGAAAACTGTAATAAATTAAACATGCATAAATAAAAGTACAATGGTTATCATTGTTGTCCTATTAGATTGTTATAAATGTTTTCAGATTTGGTGGTATTGCAGCTTCAACCTTCTCCAACACAAGTTTTTATTTTTCATTGTATGCACTATAATTATCGTCATTAACAAAGTGGAAATCAATCATAAAAACTTGAATGGAAATGTTTTTAACATGAACCTGATGTTTTAAGTATACAGTCAAGCAATGAATTAAGTTTAAATTTTTAGTAAAACTTATGAACTGGATAAATTTCTTCTTTTATTAATTAAAACTAACATGGGGAAATCTGTATGCAAATGCACATGAGATTGAGGTCTGGTACCACAAAATATTTCAGTAAAGAAAATGTCAAACAATGAAGGACAATCTGATGACCATTACGGGAAATTATTCAAAATGACAACTAGCATTTAGTTTTGTTATGTTTTTGTCCATGATGGGTGAGGATGAGAATACATAAAATTATAATACTACTAATTTGTTTTTAGTGAAACAAAATGAAATTTCATAAAAATAAAATTTTCAAGATGATATCAACATGTAACATAACTTGTTATACTAAGACACCATGAACAATTATTAACAATAATTAACCAACTATACCATTTATATTAGTGAAGACAATAAACAAATAAAATTTCTTGAATTCACCATCACAAAAAAATAAACTTTTAAAATTACAGAAAACCAACAATGACAGACATCCATTCAAAACACTTCAAACAAACCAGCCTCAAAACCAATTACTTCTAAAGGGATGATCCACAGACTATTGCAACACATCCAGATCACCTGAAGAAAACACAAAACCATCAAATGCCTAGAAGACTCAAACAGATATAAAAGTGCATTCACTGACACAATCCTACATAAGCAAAATATAAAAATAAATAAATAAAACAGATCACACTAATATACATAAACAAGATTTCCTCACCAATTTAAACATTTGGATAGAATTAACTTTCAGAGACTAAATTAAATAAAAATTTACTTATACAGAGAACACAATTCTTGTACCTAACTACTACCAACTAGTGTTATACATTGGTTAAGCAGGATGGAGCTTTAAACTTAGGTACAACAAATACTTAGAACAGAAACATAGTCATCATTTGCCAATTATATCACACAAATAAAAAAACATATGCACATATTTTTTTGTTAAAAAGTTCTGTTCGTTTCTTGTTCTGACAAAAGAAACACAAAATATTTCAATTTTTTTTTTTTATTAATTTATTTAGGTTAAAATTTTTATAGTCAATTTTTTCCTCTGTATGTAAATAGCTATATATTCAATATAATATTCTTTCAGTTTCCACAAAGCAGAGAATTAGAGAAACACAATTACTTTTAATTTTTTTACTTCATCAAAAGGCTTTCAGGCCTAACCTCATCCTTAGTGATATCTTTTATAAATTCTTAAACTGTTTACAATTTACGCAATAAAAAGTAATAAAATTAGTTTTTTACATTTTGTAAAATTTGTTTGTTTAAAATAAAACAAATTAAAAAATTTTTTAAATCATTTAAAATAAATTTAGACTTTTTTCCAGTCTGTTTCTGAACTTGTTGAAATGCACAAATAGTTGAAATGAAATGCAGTTAGCAGCACAGGGTATCCTTGATGAGGCAAATGACTGCTCATCAATTTGGATTAGGAGAGTATTGCAAACCCTTGCATTGGTGTAGCTTATCTACCAACATTAATAATAATTTATCAATGCTACTTTAAGTAAGTGTTGTCTGTTTTGCAATTACCGAGTCAGCTTACTTTGATGAGCAGGATATTACATTTTTCTACATTGTCAAACTTTTTACCCATAAGAAGTAACTGATAAAAACGTTTTCCATAATCATTAATTAAGACAGGTCATGTGTGGTTAATGGTAAAAAAACTATAAGGATTCAGTTAATGATTCATGGTGTCCATTGATGACAACTAATGCTCAAGAGAAAATACAATTAAATTAGCTTTTTAATTGACAACTGACAATCCAAGAAATCATAAAGATATTTGTATTATTTCATGCCACAAGATCATGATAGAAAGAAAACATTGACAACAGCTAAAAAAGCGACTGTCTAAAAGGTCGTTTAGTCTTTCTATTGGATGGATTGTTTTTATTAGGCCTTGTTGTTTTTTTGTCAGGTTTGTTTTCCTTTTGAGGTTATTTTGGATTCTTTTAAATTATTTTTTGTCTTTATGTTATGTGCAACTGTTTTTGGTTTTTTTAAATACATATTTTAAAATAATTTAAACTGGTTCCTTTTCACCTGAAAAGAAAAGACAAATGTGGTCTTCAAGAAAGATTACTTCAACACAAAATCAGTAATTAGTGAGAAAAAGTAAAATTTGATCAAAAATTATCTGCTGTGGACTTAAATCAAGAATTGAATTAGCAGTCAGTGTAACAGATTTACATGTGACAACAGTTAGATGCTGAATTCTTGCTGACTCTTGTGGGCCAAAGCATCACTGGAATGTTCCAACAAGATTTGGCGTCATGCCATACTGCCAAAAATACGTAAAAAGTGTTTGAAGAATGAAACACTAAAATGCTCCTGTGGTCAGGCAACTCCCCAGACAAAAAACCCAATTGAAATTCTTTGGGCAATAATCAAAAAACGTCTCTCAAAAATGAATTATAACCACAAAAATTGACCTTGTTAAAGCAATATCGGTATAGTTTCATGATGAAGAAATAAAAAAAAAAGTATAGTACACTTGTTGAATCAATGCCAAATCGTGCGTGTTAAGTGATTAAGAATAACGGACATATTAATTACTAGATATTCATGAATTGTACGATTATGATTCTTTTTTTCTAGATAAAGTTACTTTTTATTAAACAACATATGTTCAGATTAATTTATATGCTACCATAAGTCCAAAATAAATAAAAAAATTAATGACGTTTGCAAACTAAACATAATACCACTCTAACAGACATTATACTCTAAGCTTAAAAAAAACTTATAACCTGAGTCTCATGAAGTTATAACTAAATAATTGGATCACAAACCTGGTATTATAGTTAATTAAAAATCAATTTTATTATCATACAATTGCAAATGTCAAGCCTGGGACCAAAAAAGTGATAAACTGAAGGACTGTTTTAGTGAACATAATAAAAAGTATTTGGATGATACTGATAAAACCTGTTATATTTTATAAAAAATATAACTTTTTACAGTCATTCTGTGATGAATTAAGTAAACATTTTATAAAATAGATATTGTTCCTTTTATTAATAAAAATGATGGAAATAATGCAGCATGTCAAATCAATACAAGGTCGGGTTAAAGCAATTTTTAAGTCTTATCCATAATAAAAGTCAGAACAAGGCTGACTAGTATTAACATATCATGCATCTATGTCACATACACTTCAGTTACATATGACTAAATCACTAATGTTTGCTAGTAACTAGTTTGTTTACAACCACAGCATAGCTGCTGAGACCAATTTTAATTGCCATAACTGTCATTTATTTTGTTAAGTAAATTGGTAATTATAAAGACAGTTTTATTGAAATTTAGATCTAGAACAAAATGCAATTGTTCCAGTAATAAATTTTTAATAGTTTTTGTGCTGCTCACAAGCGTTTATATGTCTGGAAAAAATTAATATAAAATTAAAACAACTAACATTTGCATTCTCCAAAGTATTTTTCATGAGCTCTTCGTTCAGATCAGCTGATTCCTTCACATCTTGCTTCATCCTTTCTTTTTTTAATAGAATAATATCTCGCGAGTTGGCAACTTTATCAGTATACTTTAATCCAAACTGCAAAGGATTAAATGTTTGGACTTCATTACTGTATTCAACTCGTACACGTAGCAATGGTACTTCCGGTTGCCCTTCATCACCTTAAAACATACATGCAACTATGAAAACATAAAATATACACACAGCTGGAAAAAGATAAAGTAAAAAATTAATTTCTTAATTTTTTTTAATATAACAGCAGTTAATAATAGTATGTAAAATTCATATTAATTGATAAATTACAAAACTCATCTTTTATCCAAAAATACCAATAGTATCTGAACAGGTATGATCTTATTTATCACATAGACATGTTTATGATGTTTGTTACAGCTGGTAAAGCTGAAATTGAAGAGAATGGAACATTATCTTCAAATACATTTCATTTACATTGGTACTTGGTGAGAAGATGCCAGTTCACAATCATAATGAAGTGAGAAAGTTGATATTTAATACGATAATTTTTAAATCTAATCTCCCTTTTTTCCCCCCTCTATGGAATGTTACTTTCCTCTAACTGGGTTGCGGCAGTGTATATGTTTTGTCCCTATTTAACAAAGTAAATGTGTCATAAAGGGGGTTAAATAATCTTTGAATTACGGTAAGTCAACATGTTGGTGAGTAATGTAGTCAATTGGGTGAAGTGATCTTCATGAATCACTTCACCCTCCGACCAACTAGTAAATCTAGCATGAAATGCTTATTATTCTAGACTGGCTGCGCCACATTTGATGGAGACTTTTGAAATGTGTCAGGTCGCCTAGAGCAGTAATATTGTGACACCTAATAATTATTTTTTAGAACATTATCAAATAAGTAAACATTATCTTTAATAAAAGCCAATCAAAAATTACATTATTTACAATTATTTATTACATAAGCTGATTCGTAGTTTTGTGAGTATGATTTCCTTTTACCTATGTTCTCACCAAACTCTTTACATATGCACTTATACTTATTTTCATATTCTTTAAGTTTCTCCCAAACAACTTTAATAGAAGACTTTTCATATAAAAAATTACATGAACTACAAAAGCAATTTGAGGATAATTTTTGTTTGTATTCTCATCACTATTCAGAATAAGAAGTACTAAGTGAAGTACAAAATATCCTTGAAGATCCCTAAAAAATCAGGAGTTTTTTAAAAAACAAATATTGGCTGATGTTTATTGCTCATAAATATGTATTGTGTAGATCGATATTTAGAAAATTAAAAATTTTAACTTATCCTTATGTTTATATTAGTAAATGTGCAATTTTTACTTAAAATAATAGTCATTTTTTACATATAATAACATCACTTCTACTAAATTACACACACAACTCTTTTGTTAACTCACCACAATTCTTCAGTGTAGAAAGGGCTTTATTATCCTTCCATTGCCGCTTTTAATAAATTACCGAACCACTTAAAAAATCTGGCAAATTTATTAAAAAAAATAATAAAACTATTTTAATTTACAAAAACAATATTACTCTGCCAATTAATTATTAAATAATGCTAATTAAATGATTTTTAAAAAAGCTCTGAATTTTCTGCATCCCATTCAATGTGAATATACATATGGCTCAAATAATTCTCATTAATGCTCTCTTAATTAAAAATTATTTTTTGTATTTAGTATCTGTTTATTTCATGGGTTTATAATTTAAATAATTAATAGGGATTTTAATTACATCAACTTTTTACTTTATAAATTCCTACGTATTCTGTGACGTTGCTGTAAACTGAGGTTTTACCATGATCTATCATTGATCTATCTATCTAGGTTTCATTGATCTATCTTGGGAAATCCTGAGGCAGTTCATTTTTTATTTTTTATTTGTGACAGCAAATTTACCCATCCCTGACGTAATCTATATTATGTTACTATCAGAATAAAAGATTTATTTATTTAATTTAATCTTATCCTAAATCTACAACCACCTTACTTATTTTTTATGTGAAATAAAGGTTTATATATATATATATATATTAATATTTGAATCCATTGTATCTATTACTTTTCCACATAAGTTACTAATGTACTTTTTATAACATTCTACTCTAATTCGTTTTTATACCTTTTACTGAAAAAATGGTTTTACATGAAACCACTACAGGTTTCACATATTGTTGTTCCCTGTACCATATATCTTTATTATATGTTACAACAGCTTTCTCTTAAAACCTAAAAACAATTTCTAAATTTTGTTTAATTGATGTTCTGCAATATAGTATTGAGCATCATACACAAAAGATTATCTATCCATGATAAATTACTGTTCAAATCTATTTACCAATCACCAGTTCTAAACATTAATATTAGAACAAATGTATTCAAGCTTACTTTTTAGTAAATTTAGCCTTCATGATCATACCAAAAGACATAATGATCAATCAGTAAGCCCAGTAACTTCACTAGTAATGACTTAGTAGTCTCTACTTCACTAGTACCTGCAGAATACTGTAGATTATACCGATCATATCATTAGAATCTTGACTGCTACATTTACTTGTAAAGTTGTAAAATTACACTGAGTAAACTTCAGTTATGTTCAATATAATTGAAGTTATATTGAGCGAGATAATTAATAGTTGTATGATTTTGTATGTTACTATCTAATCTCGGGCCTATTTATATTAACAATGGGTCAAATCATTGTTATATCATCTGCATAGAGCAACTCCTGAGTACTGAACTATGGTAATAAAATTATTACAACTCATAATAGGTAAAAATTTGCAAACATTCCAAGTTAATTATAACAATATTTTACATTTTTACGATATACCATAACAATAATAAAAATAAGCATATAAACAATAATTCATTACAAAAAATAAACAAATATCTTTTAAACTTACTTTCCTAACAAAGCAAAAAGGACTACAGTACAACTCCGTTTAATCGGACTTTCGGATTATCCGGACCAATATCGGGAAAGGCATTTTTTATTTTTTAAAATAAAATATGTACTGCAATACAGTAGTACATAGTAAATTAAAATATATTAAATAAAGAAATACAGTAGTAGGCCTACTGTATAATGTATCCATTTTACTGGCAGTAGTACTCATTAAAAGTATGTATGTATTCGGTCTTAGATAACTCATGTACTGCTTACCGTAAACATTTACTTTTTCGAGAATAGAGTTGTCGTGCAATATTTTTGTACAGTAGTTATAATGAGGGTGATATAATGTTAATAACCGGATGTGTAGGCCTATACCTTCTCTCATGCTCTATTTTAGTAAACTTTTATTCAGAAAAGCAGTACGGTACCAGTATTCATTGAACATTGTAAACGTAAGGTGTAGTTTCCTACAGTGGTGATCGTAATTGAAATTTTGTGTTCTGCACAGTGTAATTTAGTGGAATGGCAACTAAATGAAAGAGGGTAGTCATTTCCATGTAAGAAAAACTTAATGTGCTATTTTGTTAAGATAAGAGGAATCTGTAAAAAAAAATTGTAATGAATTAAGTGTAGGAAAGCAAACTGTTTGGGACTGAAAAAATTCAGAAAAGAGATGGAAGATTTCCATTTGAAAATGGTGGCTAAAGATAGTTTAGGCAACAGGGCTGCTATCAGAACAGCAAAAAATAGTCAGCTAGATGAAGCTTTATTTATGTGGTTTACCCAAGGAGGGAGCAAGGGGTTCCTATATCAGGTGCCATTTTACAATCTAAGGCTTTAATTTTAAATGACAAATTAGGTGATGATCCGTCATTCACAGCAAGTTCAGGTTGGTTAGATATGTGGAAGGCAGAATACAGCTGAGTGTATCAGGGGAGAGTTTATCAGATCATGCTACTAGTGAAAATTATAAATTGACATTTTCAAAATTTATAAAAGAGAATTTATCACCATCTCAGATTTTCAATGCTGATGAGATGGAATTATTTTTTAAAATGCTACTTAAAAAACTCTCACCTCAGAATTGGACTCTGCTGCTAAGGGTGATGACTCTGTTATGCAGTAATGCGTCAGGCAAGTTGAAGCTTCCACTTTTTGTGATAGGAATATCGGCTAAACCTCGACTACTGAAGAATATTAGTAATTTGAATGCACTTCCATGCATATACAGTTCACAAAAATCAGCATGGATATCTTGCAAAATATTTAAAATGTTTTTCTTCATTCTTTGTCCCTGAAGTGATATTTGTAAATAAAAAAAAGAGCTAACACAAAAATCTGTTTTATTTATTGACATTGCACCTGGTCATCCAGATGCAGATGACTTGAGAAATGGTGACATCTTTGTAAGATTTTACCTACACAAACGATAGTACTCATCCAACCTTTAGACCACGGTGTAATAGAAGCCTTCAAACGACACTAAGGGAAAAAAAAATTACTTATAAAACTTATTGAAAAAAATAGTGAGGAAGCTGGAGTAAATGTTTTAGATTAATTTAAATTAATATTTGAACAGTAATCTAAGAGTGTCCTTCAGCACAGAACAAAATTAATGTTTCTACTTTGAAAAAGTGTTAGAACAAAATCTGACAAGAAATGAAATCTGAATCCAACACTGAGATGACCGCTGAAATAAACAAAAATAATCGGTCCATTGCTAAAAAACTGCTTACCCTAAAGTGTTTACAAGATGGAGCAGCAAAAAACCAAGTATCATCATGAAAAAAAAATTATGAAGAATTTTTTAAAAAGTAAATAAATGATGTAGCTGTAAGTTTGAATTTGTATTTAAATTATTACATAAGTTATTTGCCAATATGTACTAAGTTGATTTTAAGTTTCAATATCTTACATTAATACTTTAGTGATTTCATTAAGCTGTAGTGTATGGATATACATTTCCGGATTATCCGGACTTTCGTTTATCTGGACAATGTCTGGTCCCATGTAATACGGTTAAATGGGGTTGTACTGTACTACTGTACTTAGTTTAACAAGTTAAAAAATATCCTTAAAATTCAAGGTTCAATTCATACATTTAGCAAAAACTTATGTCTTAAAATAAACCAAATTAAGTTTTTCCATAAATTTAATTTCAAAGATATCAGCCAAAACTACCTTTCTATTACAACTGAAATCCAATATAATTTGTTAGATAATGTAATCTTAACAAATTTCAGTAAGGGTAAGAAAATATTAACGGAATTTTAAGTTGTACATGTGCTATTATATATAACATAAGATTTAATTACACTTAAATAGCTACTATTGTAAAACAAAAAAAGAATCATTCATTATTAATTTATATATACTATTGTAAGAAGTATCTATCTCAAAACATCACCCTGATTTATTTTCTAAAACTGATAGGATATCCACTTTTTTAGCCTCTGGTAACTTGCAATTCTGCTCCCTTCACAGATCCTCAACACAAAGTTCAGTTAAATTAAATTATCTTTTAATCTAGAAGCCCAATTACATTTACCATAACTAACACTACTTTCTCTTAAATAGCAATCTTTAACATATTTTAAGTAATTTGGTAAGACATTCCAATAGCTTTTTCCATGAAGACAATGACACACCCAAACCTTGTTCATGTTCATGATTTTGATTTAGTTTCATTTCTAGTAATATAATTTGGTACGTTCCTTAATCATAAAAATAACTTAAAAAAATAATTTGACACTATTCTAGTACATCAATATAAATAATCACCTCAACTCTGCATTACACAAAAGAATATTCAAAACTACATAACTAAAGCTCCAGATCTGTTTCCTGTGAAGCTGTTAAACCAATTCCATAAGAGTTACTTCAAATAAAATCAACAGTAGACAACATCTTAGTCCCACTAATACAATAATACTAGCAGATCCGGCAATGCTTCGCTATTGCTCTATATATATATATATATATATATATATATATATATATAAAGAGAGAGAGAGACAGTTTAAATGAACACAATTGAAAATTTGATAAATAATGAAAAAACTGAACTTCACAAATTCTACCTTTCACTTATTCTCCTTCTCCTTTTCCCTTTCCAACTTTTCCCTCACCCGTCTCCCAGTTTCCTTTTTACCCTTTTCCATTTTCTCTTTCCACCTTTTCCCCGTTCTCTATTTTCCCCTTTTGCCCGCGCGTAAATTGGTCCATTAGTTTTTTTTGGCTTTTAGTGGACACACATACGAACATGCTAATATATAAAGAATAAAAAAGTCTGTATATTTGTTTGTTTGTTTCGTAAATATATCGACACCGGCCCCACCAAGCGGGTATAGTTTTTCCAAAAATATTTCTTTTCACGTAACTAATATTCATATACTGAATATGAACCAAATCAGTCCATAAATATAATTTTTTTTAATATCTCAACCCCAGCGCCATCTAGCGGGTTCATTTTTTGCAGATATAATTCTTTCCATGTATTCTGAATATGAAGCAAATTGGACCACAAATACAATTTTTTTAAATATCTCGACGCCAGCACCATCTAGCGGGTCCAAACTAATTCAGAAACCTTCCCTGGCAAGCGTCTAACCATTCCCCAAAGTTTCATCGCTATCAGATGAACGGTTTAGGAAGGCATAAGAGACATACAGACAGACAAACATTCATTTTTATATATAGATGATTAATCACAGAATACACCATATTCCTGCACAAAATTTACCAATAGTCTACCCCAAACATCAAAAGTTCTATCTACAGAATTTCCGTATTTATATAAATTACTAACCAAAAATAATCATTCATTCCTTGATATAACATGCCAATTCTACAAGTGAAATTACCTAGTAGTAAGTACATGCCTATGTTCTCTTCACTAAATTCTGAGTGTTACTAATAATTCTTGTTTAACATTTAAATCATTAATGGTACTCAAATTCACAACTCCAATAACCAATAGTTTATGAAATCAAACATTTATACAATATGAAGAAATACTTTCTAAACCCTCAGTAGGGTTTAGAAACATGAAGCTAAACCTTCCTCTTATTACAGCTTAATAGCTTCACTACAAAAAAAGTATTATAGACCTAAAAGAGCAAAGGAATAGCTTTTAGTTCATAATTTACCCATGTTTCACAAACACAAAGCACGCCAAAATCTGGAAAATCATTTTTTAAGTCTACATATATTAAATTATTAACATCACAATTTAAAAAATAATTATTTTTATTTGCAAATATTCAAAATAATCAGTATTAATAACATTTACAGTTGACCTTTATGTCTTCTACTGACTGCTACTGATAGAACTTTAGAACAGATATCCAAATGAGATTTTACAGTTAGCTAGATGAATAGAATTCACAAACTTCAAGCTTTAATGATGTCAAAGAATTGGTTCCTCAATGAAAAAGCCCAGAATACCTGCTGGCGCAATATCACTGGCTTCTTCCCTATTCTCTTTCTCTTCTTTAATTTCTGTGACTCGCTTACAACTCCTTTAAAATTAATTTTTTTCAGCAAATGTACTTTCCAATAATTCCTCAAAATAAGTAAATTTATCATTTATAATAATTCTATTTCTTCTTAATTTCCTAGGCTGACCTGTAGATTTTATATACAGATTAATTTTTACATTTCCTTATCCCTAGTGAGTTTCTTTACTGCAATCTTTGGAAATAAAAATTGTAGTTGACGATTGAAAAACAAATGTACTTTAATTGTGTGTGTCCTTGAACATGAGGGAGAAAATTATTTTTATTTATTACTTTTTGGTTAAATTCTTTACCTTCTGCTAGAGTTGGTGATCAATAATGCCAATTTTAACCAGCCAATGTTGAATGATAAAAAAAACAAGAGATTGGAATTATATGCTTTAGGTGGCTGAGAAATTCAAGGTGGTAATGAAAGTAGGCAAAACTGAGCATTATTTGTTTAGGCACAGAATTTATAATCCTATATTAACTAACATTTTACTTAGAGAAAAGTGCAAAACTAGTTCACTTTCTTAAACTAAAGGCTATCCAGTAAAATTTTATTTAAATTTACTGTAAAATATAAAAATATAAAATTAAGAAGTAAAAAATCTGTTTAGATAATACTTTTAATAGTTTTTAATTTTCTTTTCTTACACTATGATTACTAAAATATTTACAAGCATTAATGAAAAATTGCAACTAATAAAACTGCTTTAATTGCGTTGTTTAACTAAAGAGAAACAGAAGAGGATATAGGCTAAAAATGAATCTATAGGTTTCGGAATGAAATCTGGTCAACTGATCTCTAGGGAAAGACAATTAATATTTAGTTGACCACACGAATTATTTTTTAATTCATTTTTAGGATGTACACTTTTTTAATTAATTTTTTTTTTCATGTTTGCTGTAATATTTGTTGCAGTGGTATGTAAAAAACTGTTCTATTGTGTTATTGTTAATTCAATCACTAAAAAAATTGTCCTAAAATACTTTTAAACTGTTCATAAAGAATGTTAAATGCTGGCAGTCAGTAAACAAGAGTAATTTCCTGTGCAACTCATTAACATTTATCATGTATATGTTCAGCCAAATGTTTTTTTTTTTTTTTTTTGTAGATTTCTGGGATATAGAAATTTAGAAAATCCTTACCTGATAGCTGGCTTTTGGACTTTTCTAACAAATAATTAACATGTTTTTCAAGGTAATCTTGCACCTATAACAAACAGATATTTCAAAACATAAAGCTAAGCAACAGAAATCAAAATTAACTACTGCACAAACTTGATGAATACATTGTCACTGTTTTCATAATAATAGTGAGGGACATTCAATAATTAAAGAGACAAATTGATGTAGAAATGAAACAGTTTGTAGGAGGAGTTTTGTACTTTCATGACTTTAGGTTGGCATCACTGGGATGAGCTGAGAACAGCAGACAGATAAAAATTGATTTGTTTATAACCTCAAAATTGCATTTAACAATGGCATGTCCACTTGAAGTTTCCACATTAGTTGAACAACGTTCAACAATCCATCTTTTGCTTTCTGAAAGTGAAAAACTGTCTAAAATCTTTTCTTGAATGATTTTACAGTATGCTGAAAGTTGTATGAACCGCGAAAATTTGTATAAGTGGGTAGAACAGTTTAAAAACGGTTGAACCTCAGTGACTGAACATCAACATCCTCGCTGGCCAGTTGAAGTGTCAACTCCTTTGCTTGAAACCCGCACTGACATTATTTGTGAAGACTGATGTATTACAGTTGAACATATAGAAAAAACAGTTGCAGTAAGTGTTGGTACAGTTCATAACATTATCAGTAACAAGCTCAAATACAGCAAAACATGTACAAGGTGGGTTACAAAAAAGTTAATGCAACAAAACAAGGAAACAAGACTAAAAGTGTGTACAGACTTGAAAGAACGCTATGAAAGGGAAGGTGATCCTTTTCTAAACAAGATTTTAACGTGTGATGAAACTTGGGTTCACCATTTTGAACCAGAGTCCAAAAGACAAAGCATGGAATGGAAGCACACCAGCTCACCTGTCTAAAAGAATTTCAGAACACAAGCATCAGCGGGAATAGTCATGTTGACCATCTTTTCGGATGCCCAAGGTGTCATCTTTTGTGATTATTTGGAAAATCAGTGTACAATAAACAGTGTCTACTACTCAGACATGCTGATGAAAAAAGTAAAGCCAGCAATGAAAGAAAAACATTGTGGATCTCAAAGAAATGGCGTGTCATTGGTCATTGATATATGACAATGCTTGCCCTCACACCGCCCAGCTAACCCAAGAAACCATTGAAAAAATGGGTTGGGAGATACTAATACATCCTCCCTGCAGTCCAGATTTGGCTTCCTCAGATTTTCATTTGTTTGGTCCACTCAAGGAGGCATTACGTGGAAAAAGGTTCAGCAACAAGGAGGTCAAAGAATTTGTGGGAAGTGGCTCAAACAACAAGACGAAGACTTCTTTGCGTCAGATATAAAAAAACTAGTTCATCGTTGGGACAAGTGTGTTAATATTGGTGGGGATTATGTTGAGAAGTAGTAAAAGTTTCATTTTGTAAAAATACAGTTTTTTTTCTACATCAATTTTTCTCTTTAATTATTCAATGTCCCTTGTACAATAATCCTGAAATTATTAATAATTATGAATTTAATAATCTCAAAAATACATGGTGGATATAATTTTAATCTATAAGCAAAAGATAGAGCAAAATGTACAAAACAACCAATAATCAATTTACAATCTTCTTAACTTTGGCACCAAAAGTTCTGATGGACAACGAGAAATAGTAAAAACAAAGAGCATTTAAAAAGTAAATTTTAACAAATAACCCAACTAGTTAACTTTTAAAAACATGAGCACTTTTTGTTAACTATATAAAAATTTCACTTGTTAAGGTAAATCTGTTATAATTAACAGATTAGCCTTAACAGACAGATTAACTAGTCTGTTATTCACTAACTATTATACTTGTTACTTTTTGCAAAATACTATACAACTAAAAAAAATTCTAACTCAATTTTTCAGATTTGAAGGTAAGTATACTTCACTTTACAGGAGGAGTTCAAAAAGTGCTTAATTTACAATGAAAAATAACTGATTTTAGGGAATTATAAAAATTAAATCAATTTTTTAATTCTGGTTCATGTGCTTTTTTATGTTTTAAACTGTTCTAAAAACCTGTACCAAAATTTCATTTTTTTAAAGGCCCTATTATAAGGCTTCCACCCTGTAAATAAAATAACATTCTTCTATTCCACTTACAAATACTTTAAAAATAAATTAAAATTAACAAAATGGATCAAAATGCCAATTTTCAATTAGCTGTATGAGATTCTTTTTGTAATAAATAAAAGAATTAATCATTTCTTTTGACCAGTATGAGGACGGTTTGATAGAGCAATAAGGCAGCAGGGGGAAATAACATATCATCAGAATTATGTTTCTTTAGAAGTTACAGAACTGAATAATTACATAGATAGATTAGTATATAGACTAATACACGTATTATGTAACTAATGAAATACCCAGATTAAAAAAAAAGTAAGGAAAGAAACAGATAAATGTAATATCTACTTTTGATCAAAACTTGAATAAATATATGACAAAAGATATAGATTAGATAAAGATCAGTGCATGGAAGAGCATGAATATGAGAGAGGCCAGTTTCATGTTCTCTCGTTTTAGAAAATTAGGAATATCACCTTTTCCAGCATTTGAAAATCTGGAGAAGGCAGATAATGTGGAATGGAACAAATGTTTAAAATAAAAAAAAAATGGATTTAAATATGGGAATGAAGACTCAATCTGAGTAAAAGAAGGGAAGCAATAATTCACAAATATATGAGTAACAGGAATAAGGTCCATACTCTAATTTGCCTAATATTCTACATTCTTATTCAAAAAGAGGGAGGCAATGTTAAGATTAGTCGATGACACTGTCCTTTTGGCATAAACCAAATATGTGTTCAAAGAAGTTCTGAATGGGATGGATTTATAACTGGTAGAGATATTCAGTTTAAAAATTAGAGTAAACACCAAAGTAATGAAATGACACAAAGGAGAATAATGAGGAATTAAATAATAAATAAGTGAACATAATATACCAAAAGTTACAGAAATTTTGCTATCGAGGTAGTAAAAGAATGATATTCTTAAAAATAATTATGTGGAGTGTAGAATTTTATGGTCAGTATGGAAAACAGAAAGGAAAATGACATAAGTTTTTGAAATATGAATTTACAGAAGGATGTTGGAACAGGTAAATTGATAAAATACAAAATAGTCTTTAGGTGAACATTAGAGATATAGAATAGATAGGTGGGAGGATCAAAATTAAGACATTCAAGTTTGATTAATTTGGTAATAAAGGAGTGTATTATAAAGGATAAAAATTAAAGGAAGATGAAGACTGAAATTTACAAACAGATGACCGTTACATTAATTTAGACCTGGCAGTAAAGTCTTTAATTTCACATACCTACTGTAACATTTCACTGAATAAAAGGGTGTTAACAACTGACATATTACCACCCATCTTTTTGTAAAGATTGAAAATGTGAAAACATAGGATGTAGTAAAAATATTAAAATTACTACAGAACAAAAAGCAATGGAGAATTACACCAAATCAATCAAACGGTTAATCACAAAAAACCTCTTAGGTTTTACTTTGAAAAATTTTGTCTGATACAAATGAAAATTTTAGTTTTCATATTTTAAGGTAAACTTTAATTTAATGTTCTTACAACTACTAAAGTTATCAGATTTTTAGTTTCTGAACATTCAGGCTTGAACCCAGAAACAAATTAGTATACATATTTTATGTTTAATATTTAAAATTTATCATGACAGATTTTAATAATTACTTTTTTCAATTTCGCTGTACTCATATAAGTAAAAAAATCTAATGATATTTTTATTCAACTGTATTAAAAATGAATTTTATCTTTTAAATACAGATTAAAATGTCATGCATAGAGGTACTGTCTGATTGGTAACAGGTATTTTATTTATCAATCAATTTGATTAAAATTTTGGGTGTGCAAAATATCGCAATTTTTAAAATAAAACCATTTTTCTATAGCATTATAATAAACAATAATACTCTAATAAAACTATATAATAAACTATTTCATTACTATACGGAATTATACATTTTTTCTATAAGGAGTATAAATGAAAATTTATTTTATTCAGTAAACTGATATAAATCTGGAATTACATTAATTTAGACCTGGTAGTGAAGTCTTTAATTTCCACATACCTACTGTAACGTTTCATTGAATAAATGGGTGTTAACAACTGACATGTTACCACCCATCTTCTTGTAAAGATTGAGAATTACAAATACAGGTTTATCATAAAAGAATGGTGCGGTTTCAGTAATTCATAGGAAGATTGTAGGGAAATTTATAGATGTTATATTGGTATCCCTGAAAGCCTCCAACCCAAAAGTTTATCAGCAGTTGTAACCACAACGTCAGTTCTTGTATTGTTGTTGCGGTGAGTTTAGTGAGTTACTATGTTCTTGGATAAAGACAAAGCAAAGTGTGTTTTATTAATGGCTGAATTAAAATCCGTAATTATAGTTCAGCGTGCGTTTCGACATGGATTCGGAAGAGATCAACCACACAAAAATAACATAACACGTTGGTTCAAACAATTTGAAGAAACTGGATCAGTTAAGAAACAGAAATCAACCGGCAGACCAAGTGTACCAGACGAAACGGTTGAACTAATTAGACAACCGGCAATTAGAAGTCCTGGGAAGTCCATACCCCGTCGAAGCGTCGAATTAGGTATTCCAAAATCAACAGTTCACAAAGTTTTACATAAAAAACTGAAATTACACGCTTATAAAATCCAGATACTGCAGGAATTGAAACCCGATGATGGTGTAAAACGTTACAATTTCGCTGTTGAAATGTTGGACAGAATAAGTGAAAACAAATCATTTTTAAGATGATATAATTTTTACAGACGAAGCTACATTCCATGTGAATGGATGTATTAACAGACACAATTCACGAATATGGGGCTCTGAAAACCCACACGCAATTATTGAGAACAACGCGATTCACCTAAAGTTAATGTTTGGTGTGGTGTGATGAAAAATCATGTAATAGAGCCTTTCTTCTTTGCTGAAAAAACAATTAATGAATTTGTGTATCTTGACATGTTAACCAATTATTGCTTTCCTCAGCTGGATGAACTCGAAAACAATCATCAACTTCATTTCCAACAAGATGGTGCTTCCCTGCACTTCAATGCATTGGTCACGGACGCTTTGAACAAAAAATTTGGAGATCGATGGATAGGCCAGCAAGGACCCATACTTTGGCCTCCAAGGAGTCCAGACCTGACACCTTGCGATTTTTTCTTGTGGGGATACATCAAAAGCGTTGTTTATACACAAAAAAATTCGCGACCTAAACCACTTAAAAAATAGGATTAATGAAGCAATGACAACCATTAACGAAGAAATGTTAACTAATGTTTGGAGAGAAGTTGAGTATCGTTTGGACATTTGTCGAGCGACTAAGGGCGCACATATTGAAATTTATTAATTATGTAAAATTGTTTGAGATGACAAATTTGAAAAATAAAAAACATAAACTGTAAGTAATTCTGTTTTAATTTAAACCATGTTCAAAACCGCACCATTCTTTTATAACCCTTTATTTTATAAAAATTTATTTAAAAAATTAAATTATTTACACAAATTAAAAACCAATCAATCATAGAATATTAAAAGTGTATTAAACAGTAATTTTTTTTAAGATTGACAAATTACGTGCCCGGAAAAGTTTTCATAGTTGTATAGTTTGTATTATGAGTCGAGCAGTTTTGGTAGTTTGATGAGACTGTAATGTTACATGCACAGATTTTATTAGATAACAGAACTATAGTTATATATATATATATAACTATCATATAATAACTATATATAACTACTACTATGTATAACTTTATTTTTTTGTAAATGTGAAATGACAGTTCAGGATGTTTGTTGTAAGATAAGCTAAGTAAAATCAGACATTTCAGTACGTACATTTACATATAATAAAAACAGACAATTTTAGGAAATGAAGTTTGTAAACTGGTGTATAATTTTGGTCACCATTTACTTATGTGCATAAAAATAAGGCTGATAAAAATTACTAAATAAAATCTTACACCTAGTCATAGACCTTTTCATGACACGCACTGCATGTACCCACCTCTTCTGATGCTTTATCACTAACAGAATTCATATTTATTTTTGATAAAACAACAGTGTCTATTATAAAAGGTCGTACAGTCTTTAACTTTATAGGTTCTAGTTCAAATTTCTTTTTGTGAATCTTAAGTATTCCAACATGTTTGGGCTGAGCTTCTCCTTCACATAAAGATGTTGCTACCGAACTTCCTAAAACAAAGACACATAGTGACTACCCACATAGTAGAACTAAAAAACAAAAGCTTAGTTATTAAATTTTCTGCTATTATATAATTATTTTGACGACAGTTTTTGCAACAAAATTACAATTCCAAAACAAAAAAAAACTTGGTTTGGCAAACATTTTAGATATTAAAAAAAAAAAATCAATCAAATATCATTTATAAATCTTTTATTAATACACTACTGTTTTTTCATATCACTAAGAGATATCTTAAAAATGACAACTTTTGTAGCAGAGAACAGTTTCATATAAAATAGAAATCACAATAATTGTTTTTATTGTCAAGAATATAAATTACACCTCTATGTTCTGACATGTTACACGATAAATGTTAAATATTACATTACATATGTTAAATAGTTAACATTTTATACATACACCCAAATAATACTTACACACAGTAAAATAAAAATGCACTTAAATAGTTCTACTACAGAAATAAGTTTAAACATAATAATCTGGTTATATCAGAAATATCAATGAACTCTCTGTAATTTTAGGTATAATTACTTTCCACAGAAAAACTGGTTGTAAACTGTAAGTGAGAAAAAATACTTACCTTTTTTTAAAAATGAAAATACCTACAATGAATAAATGGTTTTACTTTTCTAGTACTGGGAAAATTCATGATGGGAACTATCATTGTGCCTACATGCCTGAACTTGGTGTAATGTCTCAAAATTATACATAAATATAATTTAAGAGACACAGATACTGCAGAAGATTAGTTATTCTCATGCAAAGAAGATTGTATCATAACAACAGACAAGAAACCTTTGCTCAAGCTCCAGCATCCAAAGCATCATTTCCTCAGCTTGTCAACGACAGACAAATCATTTTAGAACTTTTTAATGCTCTAGACAAGTTCATCGCTACAACATAAGATAAATTGATGACAATGAAAACATTAAACACCATCAATAAGAAATAACAGAAGACAAGATATGGAAAACATCATTACAGAAGGAAAGAGACAAAATCAATAACCTCTTCTGGAGCTAAATCAGTCCTGGCCTCAGGAATTAAGAAATCAGAGGCAAAGATTCAATATATGATGGTTGAACTCAGTTCTATCTTGGTGGCAAAACGTGTGTATATATTTCTACTTAATATGCACTCAATCCCACTTAATATGCTCTCTGTTTAGTATTTGATATAGAAATTTAACTGTTAAATAAGGCTGTTTAGCTATTTATTCATTAAAATAAGATTAAACATGACTCACTGGAAGTTTGTCGTAAATTTCCCCCTAAACAAACCCTCAGATAATCATTCATCATAACGGTGGATATGAATCACACAATTCAGTTCAGTACTGTATGTGAATTTGAACTGACGTGATGTGTGATCCGCTTGTTATTTTCTTGAATATAAACTGTGAATTATTAGGTTTCCTACAGTAAAAATTTCTTGTTTTGAAGCTACATCATACCAAACTTGAAAATTATTAGAAACAAATTTTAATATAATTATATATTAACAAAAAAAATCTGTCAACTTTTGTTTTTAAATTATTTTTTGTTATTTAAATAGCACATTAAGATACAAAAACACTGACACCAAGTTCATGTCAATAACTTATTTCAAAGTAATTTTACAACATTTTTACAAAAAGCTTGTATAATACACTATTTAACCTGTCTTTTTCAGCCATTAACTGCATTTCTCAACTTCTCCAAAAATAAAGTGGTCCCTAAATTGGGTAAAAATTGTTAATCAAATGCTGTTATAATGGTGTGACAAAATTTACTAGTCCCTATGGTAGATTAACCACTACAGTAATATACCCTTTCCTACCAAATACAATACATCAATAGAGGAAATGACAGTTAAAATCATTAGCTAACACATACTGTAATACTAACATAAATATTTCATTAATTGGATTAATATACATAAAGGCTAGAAGAAAATATCACACAACAGATTCTTTTTTTTTATAGCATTTACTTACAAGAGTGTTGGATGGGTGAACAGTATACGTTTGCAATAGAAGCATTCTAAAAAAATTTACATAGTTTACTGCTGCAAAACAGTGTAAACTGTTAGGCAGTGTTGCTTCACTATCCATCAGAATGACGTGATACCACCATGAAGAATTTTTAAAGAACTGCTTTAGCATTGATGAGAAGTCTCCTGATACACTCTGCCCATTATCATTCAGTCTAACTTAGTTTGCTTAACACCAGTATCTAAAGGATTCTTCATAAAGACTTACACATGTATCCATACTAAATTCAAGTAGTAAAAGTAGTTGCTCATCAAGTTAATTTTATGATGTTTTGCCACCAATTTTTGAAAAATATAAACATTAAGGGAAGATGTTATTCACAATATGATAGTGAATGATGAATCACATTTTGACTTAAGTGAATACACAGAACTTCCAGTATTGAACAACAAACAACCACAATCTTTTCTAAAGTAGAAGAGAAAGCTGAAATCAATAGAGACAATTGGTGACAAAAGGACAACTATTGACATAGCTACGCAATCAATTAATACCTCCAAGATTGTCAGTACGTATGAGGTCTGGAAAATAACCAAACATTTTTAATTTCTCACCAACGAAGATATTTAGTGACACAAGTCACTAAAGTTAGTTAGCAGGATTGTGTTCTGCATAACCTCCTTTGTAACCAAATGTTCTTTAATTGTTTATATTTCATTAGTTTTTGTGTTATTGTTATTTGAGTGCAGTATGTTAGTATTAATAGCGCGATTTTTTGATGATTGAACTTTTGTCTCAATGTCATAACCGTAAACCCAGCTTTCGTCTCTCATTATGATACTTTATTAAGTATCAAATCCACACACTTTTCAAGTACCTTAAATGCAAACCTTGTTGATTAATATAAAAAAAGATAAGTTGACACAAGGGTGAAAACAGGACAGAGCAGCTAAGTTGAATAACAGCAACCCACCGGGTTGGTATAGTGGTGAACATGTCTTTGCAAATCAGCTGATTTTGAAGTTGAGAGTTCCAACATTCAAATCCTAGTAAAAGCAGTCTTCTATACGGATTACGGATACTTCTATACGGATTTGAATGCTAGATCATGGACACCGATGTTCTTTGGTAGTTTGTTTCAATTAACCACTCATCTCAGAAATGGTCAACCTGAGACTGTACAAGACTACACTTCACTTACACTCACATATATCATCCTCATTCATCGCCTGAAGTAATACCTGACTGTGATTCTTGGAGGCTAAACAGGAAAAAAAATAGTGAATAACAGTAATTACTGAAAATGATTACCAAGGAAATTGAAAACTTTTCAAAGTAAGTTATTAAAAACATTTTACTGATAAAATCTGGTCGAGTGTTTTAATTTTTAATTTTCATTGCTAATCATGGAAAATACATAATGTAGTTCTTATATTTTAATTATTTGACTGCATCAAATACCCCATGGCCATCTGATTGTGAAAGGACTACAGAGTCCATACCTCAATTCTTTAGAATACAAAACAGGTAAGCTATTTTATCATTTCTAAAGTAGTTATTAAATAAATACACTTTCATTTTATCAGGCTTAACTGAACAGTTGTGATAGAAATTACCAGTAGAAATTCTCTGTATATATACATAGATTACATTACATACATGCTTTTTTCCCCGTTTAGCTTCTGGAACCACTGTAAGGAATTACTACTTCAGATGATGAATAATGATATGTATGAATGTAAATGAAGTGTAGTCTTGTACAGTGTCAGGTCGACCATTCCTGAGATGTGTAGTTAACTGAAACCCAATCACCAAAGACCACCAGTATCCAAGATATAGAAATCAAATCCATATAAAAGTAACTGCATTTACTACGATTTGAACCTGACTTCAAAGTCAGCTGATTTGCGATGACAAGTTCACCACTAAACCAACCTGGTGGGTTACTTACATACACACATACTGTACAGGCATATCTGCAGTCATTACACTTAATTTTATTAATATTCACTTTTTAATTAATAACCTCCCAAACTATCTCAGATTTACCAAACTATAGTAATATGGAATAGTTAAAAGTAAAACAAACCTGGCTGAATAACACTGAAATTCTGAATAGGATTGATTTCAGGTCTAATTCTACATTCATGTTCATGACCCCATATAACAACATCAAGAAATTTTGGAAGAGCATCTTCTGGTATTGTATTATTTATTCCTCTATTAGCACGATTTTGATGAAGAACAAATATATTAAACCATTCGTCAGTAGCTTCTTTTGGTTGATACAACTGAACCTAAAAAAATTGCAAGCCTTTAGATTTATTTTAATTTTATGACACATACTTTCAAATACATAACCATCTAGTTCCATAAAATTATGAATCATGAGCATAGCCATTATTGCAAGAAACCTTTCCCATGACACGGAATATTCAATTCCTGCCTTCTCTATACCACATCCCCTAAGTAGTTCTCTCTTTTTATGCCAACTGATAATTTTTAATCATCTTTTTTTTCATTGTAACCATCTTATATTCTTATTCTTCTCATGTTCATTTTTTTCCATTACCTTTAAGAAGAGTATCACTTTTCACATCCTCAAGCTACCTTTATATACATTGTAAAGAAATCAAGTCCAGATCTTTAAGAATCCATATTTTTTTATCTTACTCATTTTCCCTTTTCTGTAATATTTTTTTTCAAAATCTCACATTTTTCTCCCTGCAATCTACTCTACTCATCACCCATTATAACTGGTCAATAATAATACTTAATTAATTATCATTTAAGCCCTTCTCAATCTCTGTTAACCTTGAGTAGAATGTCTACTGCACTGAAAAAAACTTTCCACCTTTCCAAACTTCTTGCAAATTTCCTAATCAACCCTTCTATTGCCTATGTCTGTTTGAAGTAAATAAATTTCTCTTCTCCTACTGACCTGAATGACAACCTGCATCATGCATGTAGATCTAGATTGTTATTGAACTTTTTAATAATTAAAAATACACCATAATTATCCATATATAAATTGAGGATATAAGTTAAAAAAATTAAAAAGCATTGGTCACATCCTTTTCAATTCAAGAAATTAAAATTATTTATTGCTTAACAAGTTTCTTAATAACAATCTAGCCTAGTCTCATTCAAAAATTGAAGAAAAAAATTGTCTGAAACTGCTATGTTTTTATCTTACTACTTCTATTTATGTACAAAGTGTATAAGTACCATTTATAATGAAGCAAATCTGATAAAGTACATACCACATACCTGAGATATGAGTATCATTCATGTAATTTAGTAGTAAATCAGATAGATTATTAAGTAAAATGAGTAAATACAGCAAACAAAGAAATTATGTTAATGTAATAATATGATAAACGAATGAAATTATGAGGTGAAACAACTGGTAATAACTTCTCTTGAATAACCATGTAGATTACATGACTGGAAATCAATTGATGACACCATTGCATAATGGACTGAATGGAATTTCATAAAATATTTCATACTGTTTAAAAAAAATTAAAGAGTTTTAAAGTTACAAAAGAAAAACATTAGTTAAATGATAAGAATAGAGAAACATGGAACTTGTAGGCAATCTTTTAAATTATTATAATAGACAGTTTCTTCATTATTTATTTATGAAATAGTAATTAATTCTAGACATACATATTTCAAAAGAAGTTTATGCTTGTAAGTAAAATAAGAAATGAAACAAGTAGAGCATAGTAGGCATCCATAGAACATTAATTAAAAAAATAAACTTTCTTATATAATTTTAACTGACTTCAAGTAGATAAATAACTGTCATGTATTTCTGGGACTAAACTTTATTGACAAATTACCGAATGACTTAAACCCATGAAAAAAAAATTATCTAAAAAAAATATTAATTATTTTTATATAAAAAGAAGAGTTATACTATTGAAAAATACCTTCCCAATAGTAGATAATTTAGATAGAGTATTCACCCCATAATCAGTACAGTTAAAAAACCAACAAACCTTTCTGTCTCTAAAAAGCCTTGAAAGCCTTTCATCTTTAATATAACTAAGTCCATAAAGAGCAAGTTTTGTTACTCCCTTCCTCATTAACAATGGTGAAATTGATATCTGTTTTAGGTCTGTCCATTTACCAAAGTAATTAACAAGTCCTGATACACTAAGCAAATCCAATGAACTTAATCTTTTAAAACCTGAAAAAAAATTAATAAAAAAAAAAAATCATTGAAGTGAATCTTTAATACTAATAAAACTCAGTAAATTAATTTGATATGGTCAATAAAATTCAATATTAATTAAATACAATAAATATATTTAACATTATATTAGTCTTTTCATTAAAATTATTTTGTAAACAAGTTCCAGTAAGGTAATTAACAATTAATAAAGACTACAATATTTATATACAATGGGGCCCACGAAGAGGTATAAGCTTTTATACCTCACCCATTCTCCCAACAATTCTATTTAAACTTAACAGACCTTTTAACAAAGGTTCTAAAAATTTTCTGTAAAAATGTCAACCTTCTAGGATTTATAAAACTTAACTCTCCTATCTGGATCATCTACCAAAAGATTATGAACCAGGTAGCTTCTAAAAAATTTTACTTTTATTACTTTTTGTTATTCTTTGGACAGTCAATTTTTGCACACTAGTATCTAAAGAAATCTTTCTCACTGAATTAGTTTTACCTGGAGGTCACAGTAATGATACGCACACTATTTCCTCTTTTCCTTCATCAGTATATGCTTACTACTTACTTTTTTCTCTTTTTTTTCATGTTAACTGCTTTAGAAGAGATATTTGCTTCATCAGAACATGTAAAATTGTATATGTTAAGATAAAAAACATATCTTGAAAAATTAAAATGTAGAGTGATGTGTAACTATTTCAGTCACTGATAAAAAATGAATTATCCTGCTACTACAATCTTGCTATTGGTACCAGGGTAATTCAAAAAGTCCTTAGAAAATCAGAGATGACACTCGTAGTATCGAAAATGGTTTACTTTTAGTATGCGTCATTTGTCGCTAGAGTGCAGTTAAAGTTTCAGCTGTACCCATCACGTGGTTTCATTGTCATAGTTGATTGAAGCAAAAAGCTATTGTTTGTTTAGAAAAATGAAAAAGTGAGTTTAGGGTGGTGATTAAACACTTAACATTGGCTGAGTTGGATGAAGTTCATGGCACATCTGCTCTTGTGTTTGCAACTGTTTAAAATTGGGTAAATGAGTTTAAACGTGGCTGTACAGCCACAAAAGATGAAATTTTTGGGATTCATTTGGGATGTCCAGTGGAAGTGACCACCCCCAAAATTCACAATATGGTTTTGAGTGATCGACGAATCAAAGTGCATGAAATAGTTGAGGTTACAGGCATATTGCAAGGTACAGTGTTTTCAGTTTTACACGAAAAAGAGGGTATGAAAAAAAATTTCAGCAAAATGGGTGCCACGTTTGTTCTCAGCGGAGAATAAACGCAATCACTGATCAACTCTGAGGCTGTCCTGGTGCTTTTCCATTGCAATCCTGATGAGTTTCTGCATTGATACATAACTGTGGACAAAACATGGATACACTACTACATTCCAGAGACAAAGGAACAGTCAAAACAGTGGGTTTTTAAAGGCCAATGGGCTCCGAAGAAGGCGAAGATAATGAAATCAGTTGGCAAGGTGATGGCCATGGTTTTTTGAGATGCACGCAGTGTCATCTACACTGATTACTTGGAAAAAGGACAAACATTAACTGAAGAGTATTACATGTCGTTATTGCACAAGTTGAGTGAAGAAATCAAGAAAAAACATCCTCGTCAAGACAATGCACGGGTGCACACCTGTGCAGTTTCAATGACCAAAATTATGGACTTAAAGCTTGAATTATTACAACATCCACCATATTCACTGGATTTGGCTCCCAGTAGATTTTTTTATTTCCAAAGTCGAAAAAATGGTTCAGCCGCAACGGTTCACATCAAATGAGGAGGGCATCGCCCAAACAGATGCTTATTTTGAGAACCTTCTGAAATCCTACTTTTTGGATGGCTTAAAAAAGTTAGAGAAACGCTTGGAAAGTGTATACAGTTAAAAGGAGATTATGTTGAAAAGTAAAAATAATCCACACAAAATAATTTGTTTTTCTATCTATTTCTAAGGACTTACTGAACGACCCTTGTATTATAATTTAAATATTTTTAAATTCCAAATCTGAAAATTTTAATTAAGAATGCTATTTAAAATCCAATCATGTTAAAACTTTACTAGTTCACAAATTATATTTTTGTGAAGTTTTATATGTAATTTCTCAAATCAAAGTGATTTAAATCTATTATTACTAATATGAGGGTGAATCAAATATAAACGGAAATTTGTTTAATAAATTTATTAATTAATAATATGTACAATTCATACCTTCATTTCTCTGTATAGTCTCCTGCACGATATACACACTTTTTCCAACGATTAGGAAGCTTGAAAATTCCTTGTTCATAAAAAGTTTGAGGACAAGTCATCAACCAATTGTACACGTGCTCCATGACATTTTCATTGTTTTCAAATCGTTTCCCTCCAAGAGATTCTTTCAAAGATGCAAACAAAAAATAGTCACAAGGGGGCAAATATAGACTGTGGAGAGAGTGGTCAAGAGTTTCCCAGTGCATTTTTTCCAATTTATCCCTTGCCACAATCCCAGTGTGCAGCCTGGAGTTATCATGGAGAAGGATGACATCTCTGATGGGCATAACCCGTCGTTTGTTTTGGTAGGCAGCTTTTGTTGACTGTAGCTGGCAATAGTAAGCTGCATTTACCATTTGTTGATTGTGGAGAAAATCAATGAGTAAAACTTCCCTTGAGTAAAAATAAATCATTGCAACAACTTTTCCGGCCGACAGACGGGTTTTGGCCTTCACTGAGCAGCCCTCATCCTATCTTCGCTACACCTTATTCGCCATTTTTGACTCTGAAGTGTAATGATGGACCCAAGTCTCATCACATGTGATGATACATTTCAAAAAATCGTCCCCTTCTTGCCAAAATCAATTCAGAAATCTCTCAAAGATCTCCAACTTGACTTGTTATTGATTTTCGGTCAACAACCTCAAAACCCATGCAGCATTAATTTTTCTAAAGCCAAGATGATCAGTGATAATGAATTGAGCACTTCCACAGCTGATACCCACTTCTGAGGTGATTTCTTTAATAGTGAACAAGCAACCATCTTCGATAAGCTCTCTAATGACATGGATGTTGTCAGCTGTGAGACCTGACCCTGAATGTCAATCATGACTTTCGTTTTCTACACTTTCTCGCTCATCCTTAAATTGTCTGGCCCACGTATACACTCAGTTCTGGGACAGTGTAGTGTCCCCAAATTGCACCTTTAAAAGAGTTAAATTTTCCATGGGTTTAACATCTTCATAAGTTAAAAACTTTATGATTATACGTTGAGCAACAGACAACAGAACCTCTTGTTCACTTATGGCTGAACTGACGACAAGACAGAGTGAAGGAGCTAACCAAGCTGGTTCCTCCTCCCTAAACACCAAACATTAACCCCCCACTCCACCATCCAGCTAAGAATTGCTTGCTGTGTAGAATAACAAAATTACTGTTTAAATTTGATTCACCCTCTTATCTAATTAGTATGTAATCTATATTTGAAAATATATTTTTATTCTCTCTAATTAGATCAGTGTAATTAAATTTATGTTTATTATTTATATGTTTATAAATATTCTTTAGGGTGGTTTTTGGATTTCTGACACCATATAGAATTTTGAATAATTTTGCTCTAAGTATTCTATTTTATACACTCCTGATTTGTTATAGATATTACAATTAGAATTTATTAATTTATTACCAAATTCCTTTAGGCATTTAAATATTACAAAAAGGACCTGCAGAGGGTAAAATACCTGTATATAGGTTGATCCTATAATTAAAAAAAATCTATATATTTTACACAAATTGTGAAGTATAACTAACTCAGTTAAAACAGTACATAAATAAAATATACAAAAAATTAATGTTTTAGTATATAAAAACATCATAAAAGAAACGATCATAACAAAGAAAAAATTACAGAATCCATTTCATACATCCTTTAAACAATATCTATCTTTTTGATTTGCTCTTTCAATTTTCGTTTTAACATTTTTTTACTAACATCAAGATCCTTAAATTTATTTTGCAAATTCATTAAAATATTTTATAGAGAAGTAGACAAAGCTTCTTTGTCCAATTGTTAGCAGGTGTTTTGTAACTTAATACTTTTAAAACAAGTTATAATAAACAAGTGGATTCTGAATAAACTCATTTTTTAGTTCATTATATAGGTACAAAATAGAATTCACAACAAAAATCATCATTGGACAACATTATATGATAGATCATTGGACATCAGGCATGATGTCCAATGATCTGTCTGGATCCTGTTACCTGAATTCAATTATTTTAATAGTACTATTTTGTAGCCTGTTCAAAAGATGAAATGAAGACCCATAAAGACCACCCCATCCAATAATATTATACACTGCCATACTGTGAAAAAGACCATAGTATACTTGTAACATCTGCCTTCTCGATAATACTTGTTTCAACCTGTAGAAAACATAAACTAGGTATTTGGTTTTTTAACTATGTTGTTCACGTGCACATCCCACTTTACATTACAGTCATATGTCACTCCTAGATATTTACTAGTTTTGACTCTCTTGAGGTGCTGACCATTGATCATGATATCTATGTTATCTGATATAGAATCTCTGTAATTGCCAAAAGTAATGAACACTGATTTTTTTTATATTAAGTATAAGGTTGTTTTGATATAAGTATGAGAAAATAGAATCAAGCTTAGCAGGCATTGAATCTGCCACTTCAGTCCATGTATGTCCATTCGCTGGTATGACTGTGTCCTCAACATATGTAATTAGACCCTTCTGTAGAGTTAACAAGTCATTTATATAGAGAATGAATAAAAATGGCCCTAAAATTGAGCTCTGCGGCACTCCAACATTCATCTTAACTGGCTGACTTTAAGTACCATTAACCTTAACAACTTGAGTTCATCACATGTATATACATAATTCCCTTGAGAAGCCACACAACACTTCAAACAGTTTTCCCACTCTTCATAGCAGTGTTGCGATTCAAAAACCGGAATATCCTTCAGATGGTCAGTTACATTTTTTTAATGTTTTCTACTGTTCCAAAATGGTATCCTTTGAGGTGCTTTTTAAAGTAGGGAACAGGCAAAAGTCGCAGGGATTCAAGTCAGATGAATAAGGTAGTAAAAGAAATACAGGAATTTTTTTTCTGCTAAAAACTCATTAATTAAGAGTGCAGTGTGATGACAAGGTGCATTGCCATGATGCAGCATCATGAATCAAATCAAAACCATGCTAATTTGTTTCTTCGATAGTAATGGCATTGTCCATAAGGAGTTTTTGCCTGCAGAACAAACTGTAAATCAAAATATTTACCAAGAAATTCTTGAAAGACTGCAGAAAAGAGTTACCCGCTTGAGACCAGTATATCGAAATGTTATAGAGAAATTCTTGAAAGACTGCGAAAAAGAGTTACCCGCTTGAGACCAGCAAGTGGGTGGTACAAGCATATATATAATATACAAACTATGCATTCGAAAAGTAACTTGCATGCTAGGAATATATTACATGCACTGCAAATGTTTTCAACAAAGGTTAGAAATTCTGTGTTGTGTACAGTTTCCTTCCACTAGCCAGTCAGGGGGATAACTTGTGACCTTTTTCATAGTTGAATGATTAAGACTGTCTTTCCATATGGACTTGAACAGTGTTAACTTTAGAACAGTGAATATCTCTCACTGAATACATCTTCCATGAGCATGGTGAATACACAATATTAGTGAGACCAGCTTTCCATTAGATTTTCAGGTATACATTTCCTTAATTGATGGGATCAGTAAAGGAGACTATGAGCAAAATAGTAGACCATCATACTCTATGAAGAAAAACTGCAAAACATATCAGCTGTTATGCAAAATAGTCCCAAAAAGTCCATGCAAAAGTTGACCCAACAGAAAAACATCAACGTTGCAACTGCACACAAGTGAGTTTGTACAAAACTTAGTCTTAGTCCACATAAAGTGTAAGCAGTTCAAAAATTGGCTACAGACTGAAAAGCGAATTCAATACTGTGAATGGATGGTTTCAACAACCTCTAATGAACAACTCTGACAATATTTTTGACTGTTTTCTATAGCGATGAGGCACAGTTCCATTTATCTGACTATGTCCACGCCAGAGCACACATTTATGGACTGCCAACAATCCATATACCATACATGAAATTTCTTTACAAAGTTTATCATAACCAGTCGGTCCAAATTCTTTGCAGAAACAATTAATTCAACTCATTGTTACAAAATCAATCACCAGTTCTTGGGAGAGCTAACCTAGAATGAAATTAATAATGTTTGGATTCAAAAAGATGGTGGAATAGTGTATACAGCCAAACAGTCCATGAAGTAACTGCAATAAGTTTTTGGATATTAAATTACTTCTACGGGCCTGTGGCATCTCATTCTCTTAACTTAGACCCACCAGGTTTTTACTTCTGGGGTTATGAAAAAAGTAATGTTTAACAAGAAAACCCCCATAACCTACAGGAACTTCAAACAGCTATTCATAATTTTACCAAGAGCATTCCACATGAATATACTGGAAGAGTCTTCGAGAACAAGAAGAAACTCATGTAGGTATGTCTGGATGTTGATGGCGACTGTTTCCATAAATTGCTGTAAGTCAATCTTAACATATCATTGTACTAGTGTATAAAAGGTATACAGTTACTTTTCAAAAGCATTATGTATATATAATCAGAGACCAAAATTAAGGAAAAAATTTGATTATTTGACTTGAAAAATTGAATAAAACAGGTCTGAGAACTATATTTCTAATAGTTTGTGAGAAAATTATCCCTACGCCCAAAAAGAATGGAATAAAGGATAAAAACTTCTTTTTTTTTTAGATTTGTAGTAAATTAAACTGTTAATAAAAAAACAAATATCTAAAAAAATTTGTGCTGATTTTATTTTAATAATTAAACTCTGTAGATATTTTGTTAGAAATTTTAACTAGTTCAATAGCAACAATTTAACAACTTTAATTTACAGAAAAACTAGAAAAATTATTTTTTTTAAATTCCAATTATTTGGGCTTTTCTCAGAAACCACAAGAGATTGTGTTTTATTCAACATTTCAGGTCAAAAACAAATAAAACCACCAGTCCTTAATTTAGAGCCCAAGAATTTCAGCATGGATTTATTTTACCATTGAAACAAAATATTTTGTTAACTGTAACTTGAGAGCAAAGTATTTCTGAACATATGTTTATAGAAACCTTTTTTGATTATATAAATGTCTCAAATCACCTGCCTAAAATGCTGCTGTCATTTTGCGTCACCCTACATACATAATTTACAAATGCAAACATATATACGTTTCTGAAGATCTTATAAATACCACCAAATTTAACTTTATATTTTTAACCAAATGAACTTATCTAAGCAGTACAATTTAAAGATATTCTTACTTAAATGATTCATTCTTATTTACACTTAAAACAATTCTTGAGATACCATCATAAGAAATGCTACATTTAAAAAAATTCTTGAATCAATAAAGACCTTAAAGTTTAAATGTAACTGAATCAAGTTATATGGCGTTATTATAAACAGTGCAGGCAACATGATATAATCTAGCATACCTCTGATAATTTAAACAAAATTTTCCCTAACAGTCTGCCTGTTATACTCATAATTTTAATTTTTGTGTTGATAGATGTAATATTTTTTTTAGTTTGTTCTAATTTAATAATCTCATTTTTATTTACTGCTTAAGAAAAATGGAAAGTAGAGTATGTTATGTGGGGTTTGAAGTTAGAAAGGAAAAGCTTGAGTACAGATTGTTAGGGCACATGGATAAGATTTACACAAAGCTTGTAGGCTGTTTAGCAAGGATTATCTCTGATGACAGAAATGAGAGCATTGTAACTAAAAATAAATACAGGGAAAATGTTAGCATGGAAACAACATTCATTGTTACAGACAGCTGACATCTTGGCAAGAATCAAATAGCAGATCTTTAAGTCAATGATTGAGAACTGTATGACATAAAGTAGAAGTATTGAGATCAGATTGAAAACTGTGTCAGAAGCTGTTGGCAATGGAAATGATGTTGGAGGTGGTGTTGTAAACAAAATCTCACAGATAGTATACAATGAAGAAATTTTTGGGAAGGATGATGAAGAGGAGTGCAGGTGTAGTTGAGGAAAATAGGTTTAATGTATATGAGATGCATGAGCCTAAGCCAATTACCAGTGAAAGTAATTTTTTTTTTTTTCTTTTTAGTGCGAAAAACGGTTGAACGTTATCATCGCCCGGATTTTTATTTTATTATTTTTTTTTTTAAGAAAAAATAAATAAATAAAAGTAATTAAAGCTGTTAGATAACATTGAAACTTAAAACTACTATCACAGGAAACAAAATCCGGAATGGGTGTAAAAGGTCCATTCTCGGATAACAAAAACACTAACATGTAACTTAAAACTACATTAAAAACTAACATATTAGAAATAAATAAAACTTAAAATTAAAAAAAGAGATAAAACTTAAAACTATTATGTTTAAAGTCTTACAACTAATATCACAGACGAATTTGTAAAACATAAAAAAAAAAAAAAATGAATATATATATATATATAAAATTTGACAAATTCCGATAGGGAGTGTAAAAGGCTCGCTACTCGGATAACAAAAACAATACATAGGACTAAAGTAATTAAATTTTTATGTTACGTTAAATTTTTTATATTAACCCTATACTACACAAAAACAGAAACATCCATTTAAAACCTCTTTATCATTACACAAGATACCACGGATGTTTCTGGATAGTTTAAATTTACGACGCAATGCCGCATAACATATGCAGTCCACAAGTATGTGGCGCACAGTCACACGGCAGTTGCATCGTACGCATAGAGGTGCTTGTCCTCTTGTCAACAGGTACTCGTGTGTGACCCTCGTGTGTCCTATCCGCAATCGACAGAGAACTACTACCTCACGCCAGGGTTTTCTGTATAACGAGTCCCATGGTAACACAGAATCTTTAATCTGATGGAGTTTATTATCAACGGTAGCCGTCCAGTCACCTTGCCACCTTGCTCTTAGTGATTGTTTTACATAGTTAATAAAATCAGAAGTAGCAGCCTCCTTTCAGGGTGAAAGGAGGCTGGTTACATGCTTCTTTGGCAGCGGAATCTGGATGTTCATTACCTAGAATCCCTACGTGGCTAGGGACCCAGCAAAAACTTACTTCTGTGTTGCGATTATTCAACTCAGCGATTGCGTTGTACATTTCAATGACGATAGGATGTTTGGAATAAACGTTTTTTAAGGCTTGGAGAGCATTACACGAGTCACTGCAAATAAGAATTTTTCTATATTTAGGGTTAATGATGTTTAGAGCCTTATTTATAGCGTATAGTTCAGCGGTAAACACACTCGTAATACCAGGTAGACCAAACATATAAGTTCTTTCATTGACAACAAATGCACAGCCAACTGTATCGTTTTGTTTCGATCCATCAGTGTATACAACCGCGTCTGGTTTCATCTTGGAGAGAACACACTGAAACATTTGCTGGAAGACAATAGGTAGTGTTGATTGTTTATTGTATGTCGTAAGGTCAAAAGTAAAATTTATAAGGTTTATTCCCCACGGAGGATATGAGCAAGGATACGTAGGAAAGAATGATAGTGTGTCAACATTTATATGCTGCAGCAAACGCCGAATACGGACACCTACAGGTGCAGTACGACGTGGATGGTCCTCATATTTTCCTAGATTAGGATTTCTAAAGACTGAGTCAAGAGCCGGGTGATTTGGCTGTCCTCTGAGACGAGCAAAATATGATAATAAAAGCTGGTCTCGTCTATCCCAAAGTGATGGTTCACCACAGTCTACAAGTAAGCTTGCGACAGGACTTGATCTAAACGCGCCTGTCGCAACCCGAAGGAAAGCATGATGTACACTATCCAGCATTTTAAGCACGGTTTGACGAGCTGAAGAGTAGGCGACACAACCATAATCTAAACGGGAGCGAACAAAGGAATAGTAAAAACGTATCGTACATGACCTATCGGCTCCCCAGTTGGTGTTAGTAAGGACTCGCATCATATCTAGAAGTTTGGAACATTTTGTTTTCAATTCTTTTAAATGTTTGACCCAAGTAAGACGGCTATCAAAAAATAAACCTAAAAACTTGACGAAAGTAGAGATAGTAATAGTCTCTCCGTTCAGAAATATTTGCGGAATAGAATGATTTCGTAGCCGAGGAAAAACTTCACATTTTGTTTTTTCGGATGAAAATGTGAAACCAGTAATCCTGGACCAAGCTTCAAGGTGAGATATAGTGTTCTGCAGTAGTCTCTCTGCTGTAGGTGCTGAACGGCTTGCAATGTAGATAGCAAAGTCGTCAGCAAATAGAGAGCATGAAACAGGAGCCTGCACACATTTGGTAATATCGTTTATGGCTACAGAAAATAAGGTGGCACTTAATACACTACCTTGGGGCACTCCATTCTCCAAGATGACACTATCTGAGAGCGAATCATCCACACGAACACGAGCCGTTCGGTGATTTAAGAATCCCCGGAAAAAAGCAAGCATATTGCCCTTGATTCCCCATTCTTTGAGTGTTAAGAATACCACGTCGCCAGGCTGTGTCATACGCCTTTTTTATATCGAAGAAGTTAGCGACGAGGTGCTGCCGATTTAGGAAAGCGTTTTGTATGGCTGTTTCCAGTGACACTAAATGGTCAATAGAAGATCGTCCTTGTCGAAAACCACACTGTTCTGGAGATAAAAAGCCATGTTTCTCCAAGTACCATGTAAGTCTGCGGTTTACTATTCTCTCCATTATTTTACACAAAACGCTTGTTAATGAAATAGGGCGGTAGCATGAGGGGTTCGTTTGGTCTTTACCAGGTTTTAGTACTGGTATAATAAATGCTTCTGACCAGCCGGGTGGGAAGACTTGTTCGGAGAATAAACCGTTGAAAATATTCAAAAGTTGTTGTAGTGCCGAGTTAGGAAGGTGTGAAGCATGGAAAGGCGAATGTTGTCCGGTCCTGGGAAAGTGTCCCGTGAGTTTTTAAGTGCATGTAACAATTATTTAAATACGAATGGAGTGTTTAATTCACCAACCGAATCACCAATGTTTAACGATAATACTTCTATTTGTATCTTGTAACGTTGAAAATCGTTATTATATGATGAGGTGAGAGACACCGAGCGGAAAGATTTTGCTAGACTATTTGCCACTTCCGAGGATGATGAAAGGAGTTCTCCTTCATCAATAAGACCAAGAATAGATTGTTTCGGTGATCCGAAAATTGCACGAATTTTCTTCCATACAGTAGACGTGGGAGTAGTGCGTGAGATAGTGCTCACGTATTCCGTCCATGAATTCCTCTTAGCGTCCAAGAATACTCGACGGCACACCGCTCTAGCCCTGCGGTATAAATTTAGATGTTCTGTTGTAGGCCTACAATTAAATTTTCGTAGTGCCTGTTGTCGATTCCTAATAGCATATTTGCAATCATCGTTCCACCATGGAACGAAAGGACGTCTAGAATTACCCGATGTTTGTGGGATATATCTGTTGGCATTCTCAAGTATCATGGACGTAAAAGAAGATTATTGGTCGAGGATGTTCGCTTCATCGTCATACTGAGATTGGAATGCTTTATGGTGTCCGTTCCAATCTGCCTTTTCAACAATCCATCTCCGTGGCCTTCTTTTAATCTCGCAGTTTACACCGAAACCAATAATAATTGGTCTATGATCACTGCCGTGAAAGTCATCACAAACAGACCAATTAAAATGAGTGAGCACATTCGGTGAGCATATGGAGAGATCAAGGTTAGATACAGTACCAGTTGATAAGGACATGAATGTGGGTGATCCATTATTAAGTAGGCAAAGGTCAAAGTCTTGTCTCAATCTGTTTATCATATTTCCACGAGTGGAGCAGAAGGTTGAGCCCCAGGAAATATGATGGGCATTGAAGTCTCCTACTTTTAACGATGGAGATGGTATTTGCGTGAGGAGATTTGAGACATCTAAAGCACTGAACTCAGTGTTCGGTGAGAGATACAGATTGCAGATATGCAATTTGAAGGGAATAGAGACCTTTACTGCAATAGCAGGAATGACAGTGGTTAGTTGAATTCTTGTAGCAGACACCCCATTCTTCATGAAAATCGCTACTCCACCACTCTCCCTACTGTCTACTAGGCAGTCGTATCTCTCACAGAAGTATCCTCTGAGTGTAATTGGGTCATGTTGTAGAAGGTGAGTTTCTTGGAAACATATGATTAGTGGATCATGTGCGTGCGCTAGTACTCTAATATCTTCAATGCGGGACCGAATACCTCTAACATTCCACTGAATAATGTTCAGAAGTGTAAAAAAATAAATAAAAAAATTAAGTTTCGGAAATTATATAAAAATTAGTTGTAGGTGATTCGGTTTTTCTTTTTTGTATTTTTTATTTTAAAGAACTCCCGATGCCCTAGGGTCGGGTGGTTCTTCAACCATATCCTCCAGTAAATGAGGTGATGGTGGAGGAGATTTATTTGAATGGGATGCTGCAGTTAACATCCCAGAGGTGGTGGTTATGTGGGTTCCCTTTACGGGGAGCTTATTAGGTGGCTTACTGCCAGCTGTGATAGTCGCTACTCGTGCCGGTACGACTTTGGGAGCAGGAACTTTCGTGTGTATCACACTGTTGGATTCACTAACTGCGCCGAAAGACGTTTTCTTCATCTTTGTCAGCTCTGAGATAGTGGCTGTAAGTGAAGCTACGATCAGAAAGCATCTGAACAAGTTTTTTAAGCTCATTGCAGGATCCGCACTGCTGATTATTAACATTTGTAGGAATTTGTTTAGATGTAGCGGTGGCAAAAGATACATCTGGTTTAACCAGGTTCCATGAATTATTTAACTTTTTGTATTCTCTTCGTGCGGCCGGGAAAGATAGCTTTTGCTCCGTACAGATTTTGAGAATTGCCTTTTCTTCTTGAAAGATTGGGCAATCTCGGGAGCGGGCTGTATGTGGACCACTGCAGTTTGCGCATTTTTCACTTTCTTCGCAATTAGTGTCATTGTGACCTTC
This sequence comes from Lycorma delicatula, assembly GCF_047948215.1. NCBI lineage: Eukaryota > Metazoa > Arthropoda > Insecta > Hemiptera > Fulgoridae > Lycorma > Lycorma delicatula. Next base: position 322,326,403 of record NC_134455.1, on the reverse strand, counting down.
TTTAGCACATCGAGCACAGATCTCAGTTTTTGTACAAGATGTTGTAGTGTGACCAAAACCTTGGCATCTGAAACATCGCCGTGGGTTGGGGATGAATGGTCGTACCCGAACCGAGAGGTAACCCACTTTAATCTTTTCTGGTGGAACAGGGAGATTAAATGTTAATATAAGAGACGGTGTCGGTTCTTCTGTTCCGTTCTGCCGTTTCACTTCAACAACATCTTGGTGGCAAAGCTCGTCAACTATTTCATTGATATGTATATCTAAAAGGTCTCGACAAAAAATTACACCCCTGCTCGTATTTAAAGTTTTGTGGCTTTCAGCACTTATATTTATACCATCCATATTACGGAGACGTAAGATTGATCGACTCTATTCGTCGTTGAATGTTTCAACCAGAATCGATCCGTCGCGTAATTTCCTGATGTTCTTCGGGGAGCCACTTGCACCTGTTACAGTTTTATTTATTAGGAAAGGTGAAACCTTTAGGAGGGAGCCACCTTCCTAAATATTTTGGAGAACAACGAATCGAATATTTTTAGTGTTCAAGTCTAAAGATTTGTAGTTCTCTTCCATAGGACTTTTATCCTCGTCAGACAAAGCTGATCGAGGTCTCTTCGCAAGACTTAATTTGGTGGTTTTTTCAGATGGACCACCAACCATCTTGGGATTTAATATAGGATCAGAAATTTTGGTCCCACGAGTACCGGCGAAAAATGGACCACTCCAGCAGAGCGCACGCGTACTGGAGCTAGAGCTAAGTACAACTGGGTTCGCCCTGGTACCCAGAGGACATCGTTCAAGACTCACTACGTAGAGCCATTCACCCATCGGCACGATTTGTTCCCACCTTGGGTTACGGTTGCATTTCGTAAGATGTCGCAACACCACCGAGTGTTAATGTAAGAAATATCAGTGTAGGATGTTGTTGTGTAATTGTGTGAGTGTGTATGTTGTAATATATGTAGTGTTCTTGGTGTAGTATATGTGTATAATGTAAAGTGTTCTGCAGCTCACTGTATAGTGGGAAGAATAGCTGCAGAGGCTAGGCCCGTGGGGACGCCAACCCCCAAAGTCTTAAAGAATAAGACTCCCCGTCGGGGTTTGTTGTGTAATTGTGTATGTTGTAATTTATGTAGTGTTCTTGGTGTAGTATATGTGTATAATGTAAAGTGTTCCGCAGCTCATTGTATAGTGGGAAGGAAAGCTGCGGAGGCTAGGCCCGTGGGGACGCCAACCCCCAAAGTCTTAAAGAATAAGACTCCCCGTCGGGGTGAACTTAATGAACCCCTCATTAAAGAACTTGTTTCTGAAAAAGTCAGCAACAGATTGGTGGTTGTCATCATAGTCTGCATATTTTCTACTAAAAAAAAAAAAAAATCCTTTAAATCTCAGTTAATGATAAAAGTCAAATGATGTCAGATCCAGACTAGAGAGGATGGTCCATTATCTTCCATTAAAACCTTTGCAACTGTTCTGGTACGTTTTGAGCAATGTGAAGATACATAATATTGTGGACCAAAATGCTCCCTTGGTGAGCAGCCTATGCTAATAGTTCTATACAGCGGATCATATATTTTTTAAAGTTAATGGAGAACCTTTCTAACTGAATTTTTTCACCTCAAGGCAAATAATCAATCTGAGGATTGCTTTTCTGGTCCCGAAACTTGCAATAAATTTCCATGGTTGAAAATACATCTTTAAGCTTTTTGGGTTATGTTGGATTACAGTAGTAGTGCCATCTTAAAAAGTTTTCAGTTTTGATGTGTAGTCAATATGCATGCCTCACCCTCGTCATTATGCAAATCAACAATACATCCACTTCTGTAGGGTAACAATCAAGAAATGCATGAGAGGCAGCCATTCTCTTCGGTTTGTATTATAAAGTCAGCATTCTTGAGATCCACTTTGCACAAATCTTCTTGTAGTGAAAATATTCACAGATATTCCTGTCTCACGGCAATGGATTTGTGCATCTGGTTACAGGCTGAGTGATCTATCTGCAGTCAACTATGACTGGTTCATATTTCATAGAAGAAAGATGTTTCAAAAAAGAGGACTATTTTTATAGCCAGTAGGATAAAAATAATAACGGTGATTGTGCTAGAGCTGGAGCTGTTCCTATGGAAAGTGTCTTCCCCACTGATTATGTATACTGCGCACTACTCATTTTCTCAATAGTCTTGGAACAAAGTGCCTGTTATTTTTAAAATGCCTAGAATATTTTAAAGAATTACTGCCACTTTATGCAAGGTCACCAAAACCAGCAGCACAAAATACACTGAATTAAATATTTTATATTCTTAAAGGCTAAAAAATTTCTATAAAAATAGTATACAGCATATTATAAATAAAAAAGAGTTTCATGTTAATTGTAGCATAACTTAAATGATTCTCACCTGTTGGATCATCATGATTCCCATGAATAGAAAATACAGGAATAGCAATATTAAAATTTGGATCTTCATAATTTACAACTGGGTTTACACAATGCTGAAAATTTTCAGCTTGATCACTTAAAAATTCTACAGCAACTGGCCTAAACATAAAAAGTAAAAGAAAAATAATAATATAATATGAAAATATACTCAATACCATTTCAAAGGAATGTAAAGGCAACAATAACTTTGCTGAACTGATTTTTGTCACTTAAAAAATTCAGATCGAATTATAATGTTAAGACTACTCTACTGGGCATTTTAAGTCTACATCTACTTTATTATAAGCATTTCACTCTTGATTTTTTTTACACAAACTGATTAAATCACAAAAACTACAACTGTATTTGGACAAAATCTTACAGTAACTAATACAAATTACTCAACAATACTAACAATGTAAAGAATAAATGTACTTAATCTTACCTCATCACTACATATTTTAACTTTAACAGCTTTTAATTTTTAATAAAATAATCTGTGTATGTTTTGATTAGATGTCCGATACAATAAAAGAAGAAAAATTAGAAAGTTTATCTCCTAATGACAGTAGCTTTTTCATTATTTTTACTGTTTTCTTACACAATATATTACTAACAATGTATTTGTTTAAACTGGAATAATAAACCTTCCACCAAATCCTGAATGTTCAGACGTAGTCAACCCATCTTTCAGTAGACAGATGGATTTTTTTTTGAGACACAAAATCATGTCTATATTACCACTTTAACTAAAATGCTTTTGTTTGAAATGTTCTAAAAACTGTCTAAAAATGTATTAATAAATGATGATGGTACCTGTGAATCTTTCTTTTCTCCTGTTTTAGAGTATTTCTGCTAATACTCTAACAACTTATAAAACCCAAAACATTTCTGAAAACAGAAATACTTCAAACACATTCATTATAAAGTAGTTCAAATCTTCAACTACTGAGACACAGACCATATAATATTTCTCAAATAGTTAAACTGAATTAATTTCAAAGCTATAGTGAGTTAGCTTAAAAAGTTCAGACATATGTGGAATAATTTTGAAAAATGTGCATGAAAAAGTCCTAACATTGATGAAGTCTGTGATGCATGGATGAAACTACACTTAAAAACTTAACCAGGACTGATGAAACAGATATTTGTAACATCAATGAAAGCCAATTTCCTTACAAATGTTTACTGGGCAAAATTTTAATTTCAGAGGTGAAAAAATTAATGGGAGCAAATAAAAAGAAGAGCAATTACCTATAATTTTAAGAGTGTGTGAGGAATGGAAAAGTTACAACCTCTCTTTACAAGGAAGTCAACAAAACTCAGATTGTTTTGGTGGCATTAAATCTTTACCTTTTCTGTATGAAGCATATAAAGAGCACGGACTATTTTGGATATCATTGAAAACTGACTATTTAAACATAACAGTTATTTTAATTCAAAAAGTTAAAAATTATTAGTAGAAATTTTCTGGGCACATCCAAAATTGGTAATTGGTTTTCCATTTACACAGACATCTGGTCATTTCAAACTGATACACCATCAATGAATGTTTAATGTCACTTGGAGAATGATAATTAAACTTTCTATGGCTTTCTCTTCAGGAGTCACCATCTTTGCTACTAGCACTGTCAAGTGGAGATATGAAATCATTCAATGGCCATGCATGCAACTAAAACTCACCTTTTTTCTTTGATTCTTCCCTTAAATCAACACTGTACAACAGATCCATGAGATATCTTAACAGATTAAAACCCTGATATCCTTTTTTGTATATTCGGTATAAGTACACTTTAAGGTGAACTTACATATACCAAATAGCAATCAAAAATAATTTTTAAAAATATACACATTATTAAATTAATATTATACATCTGATTTTCCACCCCTTTGTGAAGTTCATTCTTTCTTTAGACAAGCTAGAGCTGTAATTTTTTGTTTGTGAATTTTTGTTTATAATTTCTTTTAATTAATTTTTCCAAATCATATTAATTTTCACTACTTATTTTTATTTTATCACAGATCAGTTTTTATTAACATCTAACATTAATTTCTAAACTACAAATAATGTGAATTTTCGTTTCAATCATAAGAAGTTTTCTACCACTCATTTACAGGATAGTAAGAAACTGTTGTAATAATAAAAAATAATTTAAACAGAAAATGAATTCCTCATATGAAAAACAAAATACATAAAATGTTAATTTAAATGAAAACAGGGTAATTCTGAGTAATTACTTGATCAACTTAAATTCTGTTTCATTCTCTAATATACCATAGTAGATATTCTTGTGATCAGGAAAACCAAGATCTAAATGTTAGCAGAAAGCAGGTTTAGACAGCAGATAACCAGTACTTTAGTCAATTAGCTATCAGTTTTGTGAGTTATCAAGACTATTCAGATGCTAATCTTTCTGTAGAGAGAGATGAGGGTTATTGTTATATATTGAGAAAGGCTAGGGATAAATTATCAACATTTATAACAATATTTAACACCAAATCGTAGGACACTACAAATGGATCACGATTGGCCATCAAAATAAAAATTTAGTAATAATCATTATGCAATAACAGTGTAAGCCATCAAGTTGGTTCAAATGTACTAATGTAAGGTTTACTAAAATGCAAAAAATATATAAATATAAATTTTGTAAATCAAGTGTAAGACCCCAAAATGGCAGAAAAGTTAACTTTTTAGTAACTGAAAAAAAATAAATATACCATAAAACTGCCAAAACGTGAGATAAATAAATTATATTACAGTATGTAGCATTAGTAAAAGTTAAGAGATAATAACTTGAGAAATGAATTGCTAATACTGGTCAACGTGATTTTTATCTCATGAGTAGCAATAGGTGTACTTAATGCAGTTTTTATCCTGTTTTCAAATATGTATTCTAGTCCAGGGTTTGACGGTTTTTCACTCAGAATTCTTTCAGACAAAGCCAATTGATGTGAAATTTGGACAGTAATTAGGGAATAGCTCAAGGAACAAAGATTATATAGCGCTAATGTGTGCTTTTGCCCTGGGGGTAGATTTCACCCCTTCTTGGGGGTGTAAATTATTACATTGAAAATAATGGCAGAAATCAATGAAGGAATAAATTCTAAGCAAAAAACGTACTATAAAACTTTTTTGTGGAGTTAATGCTTTTGAGTTACTCATGATTGAAAATGTTGATTTTTCATCCAACTATTGAATGATTTTTCACAAATAACTCAAAACCTTACATTTTAATGAAAAAATTATTAGCGAAACTGAAGCTTGTAAAATAATGAAGAGATTGGTTTTTTTTTCTGTAGATGTAATATGAACCGAGTTATGGTTCGTTGAAGGTAACTTTTTGTTTACTGAAAACTTAAGTCGAATCTTTCAACGTTAAATAACAGAAAAAGGGAAATTTTTTGAGGAAAACTTATAGGATATTTTTCAAAGTACTTGAGAATACATTTAAAATTAGCTTTGGTAAAAGTCATTGGCATGAAAACTAATGGAGTTACGATGAAAATAAAATGGTTGTCTTGTTTTTTTGGATAAAAAAAATCAGCAATGAAACAAGTGACTTTTCCATAAGAATTGGAATTGAAAGTAATCCTTTTAAAAATTGTTCAGTACTAACAATATGTTCTAGAAGTTTGACCGGTTTGAAATGCCTAGATTTAAAAAGAAGGTTGATTCAAATTTGAAAACTATTTGAAATTTCTTTAAAAAATTTTCTTTTATTCACAATACTTAAAAAACTAAAGAAAATGTATAAAAAAAATGCTAGAGAACAAAAATTTATTTTTTTACTGAAATTTTTTTTTTTATTTCTATAGAATAAAAATTTATTGAGATATCACCGTTAGAAATTTGCACTTGGAGTGCGAGGACCACCTTTCCCAAACCCTTTAAACTCAAAAGTTTAAAAAAAGAAGGGCTCAAGGAATCTGAACTTTACATACCTTGTAGTCCTTGAAATTCCCTGCAAAATGGTTATTTGTACAATTGGATAGCTTAAAAAGAAAGGAAGTTATAGTTGAAAAACCAATTGCATTTTTTTAGTGAAATTTTTGGAGCATGTAAATTTTTATATTCTTGACAGTTTCAGAGCATTTATGAATACATGTGAACACATATAACTATATCTACATATACATAAGTATATCCTCATACACTCATATCTGTGTATATAAATATATAGATGAAAGTCTAGGTAGAAGAAAAGTAACGGAGCATATCATAGGTGAACACCTGCTGATGGATGATAGAACTTTGTGTGCATAGATATATATAGGTATATTATACATGTACATCTATATTATATGGTGTAATCAGTACATTTCCAAAACTGAAAGAATAAAATAAACACATGATGGTATTTAATTTTAAGTAAACATAATTGTTAATTTTAATCATGAGGCTGGTTTGTAAGGTATGGGATATTGTACAATAAATTACATTAACAACTGTAAAAAGTTTGTAATTCATTATAAATGCCCCATTAAAACATTTTAAGTTTTTGAAAAATAAGTTTTTTTTTATCATTAGGGTGGATTCTAAGGGCTGTAACACATCATAAATTATGTTTCAGGATATGGAACAATGTTTATTCTACACATTTAAATGATTTTGAGCTACAAAACACTTACATCTATCATTTTAACAATTTTTTTTTCATAAGGGTTGGTTAAGGGTTGAAACTTTGCAATAAATCATAAATTACATTATAAACAGTAAACGAAATTTAATTCATTATAAATGCACCATTAAAACATTTCAAACTGTTGATAACTGATTTTTTTTAAATTTCATCATATGGGGTCGTTTCTAAGAGTTGATACGTAGTAAAACATCATAAATTATATTTCACAACATAAAAGAATGTTTATTCCCCATATTTAAACAGGATTTCAATCTATGAAACGTTTAAATCTACCGTTTTTGAATTTTTTTAGCAAGGGATAATTTTCACCCCCCAAAAAAATTCCACCAGGAACATGCAACTTTTGAAGCTGAGGGTTAGACAAGTTTAATTACAAATTTTCATGAAAATCTATATTTTCCGAAACAATTCTAAGGTAATATTCTATTTTTAATGTCAAATACTTGACTATTCAAAATTTCTCCATCACCCACAGTTTTTATGATATTTTACTTTTTTAAACATTTTATAAAGTTTTTCATCCATTTGTCCATCGTCAAATAAAAGCATTGTAAATATGATGAAACCAAATGAATTCAAAAGGTAACATTGATACTGTTGTGCAGGTTCAGACGTGTATAGACATGTACAAACGTGATCTAGTGTAGCACACATTCATCAGAACAATGCCAGTTGTGAGATAGTAGTGAACCAGTAAACATGTCGCTGTGAATGCTTTGTGTGTCTGAATTATTGTGTATTACATATTTACAACTTTATTTCTTTTAATTAGTCATTAGTTACAAAATGCCTAGAGTTTATTTAAATCATCCTAATAATTTTTGTTATGTATGTGATGAAGTGACATTCAAGTCCCAAAGGCGAAACCTTACTTAATTAGTAAAAAGTGTTATTAAATTTATTTTGGGTGTAAATTCGGGGATCAAACAAGAGCCTGGGCTCCACATATCTACTGTTTATTGTGTTCTAGGCTTCTCACTTAAAAATGGCACACACCATATGCCATTTGCTATCCCTATGATTTGGAGGGAACCCAAAGATCACTTTTCTGACTGTTATTTATGCTTAACAAACATTACAGAGTTTACATCAAAACCAAACATACAGTACCCAAACTAGCAATCTGCAATGATACCAGTTCCAAGCTGCAAAGAGTTGCCATACCAAAGCCTCCAGAACATGTGACATTAGATGAAAAAAGCGCAGTCTGATGGAAGTTAGGAAGAAAAAGAAACAGATTATGGTGATAAAACTTTTGAACAAAGCATTCATCTGAGCCTCATTTACTGACTCAAGAAAATGTTAACGATCTCATACGAGATTTAAAGTTATCCAAAAAACAGTCTGAAATGCTTGCTTCCCGGCTAAAAGAATGGAATCTTCTTCAAAAGAATACAAAGATAAGTACTGATTGTAATCATCATTTAGAATTTAAATACTATTTTTCTGAAGTAAATGGCTTAGTGTTTTGCAATGACATTTCTTCTCTTACGGAGACACTTTGTAATGAACATAACCCAACAGAATGGCGTTTGTTCATCAAATCCTCTAAAGTTAGTTTAAAAGCTGCTGTGCTTCTGTATAATGGCAATAAATTCCCATCAGTACCTGTGGCTCAGTCTAGTATGAAAGAAACATGAAAACTTTAAATTTATATTGGAAAAGCCTCAATATGCAATGTATGAATGGAATATCTGTGGTAATTTGAAGCTAATTGCACTTATTCTTGGTCTGGAGCTTGGTTACACAAAGTACTGTTGGTTTTCGTGTGAATGGGATAGTAGGGACAGAAAAAACCATTTCATTAGGAAAGAATGACCTAAATGTGATCACTCATTCTTGAACAGAGAAATGTGAAACATGATCCAGTGTAATCCTAAAAATATGTATCTACCTCCGTTACATATCAAATTAGGATTAATGAAGAATTTCATCAAGGCCATGGAAAATACTCCTGGTTTCATGTACTTAAAACAGTAGTTTCCTAAAATTAGTGACGCAAAGAACAAATATTTGCAGGATGGGGAAAACCCAATATCATATTTGAATTCAGGAGACAAAACACTATCAGAATCACATATTTTTCTTCCTGAGAGAAAAATAAAATTCTTTTTTGTTCCCCAATGTAATAGGAATAGTAATAATAATAAAAATGTTTGTTTGGGAAAATCTTACAAGACATTTCATTGATAACTGGCTTAAACTTGGATTAACGGAATAGATTTGCCATGCGATGTCTTAATATTTAGAATGCAATTATCTCAATTGAGTACATCCTGCCTCTGTAGGGGAAGACACCCACCTTGTGACGATCCTGGTCGCCATACCACCCCCTCTATTCCCAGCTCTGATGGACTTTACCAGAGGTCATCTTTTAGACCCTTTAAACTCGATAATGCAGGACACCATTGATGCAAATGCCTCGGCAGGCATTTCCATCAGTGTATTTACTCAACTTACTATTGCCTTCATAAGTCCTCTTCCAATCATGACTACCTAACATAACTTACAAACCTCAACTATTAAACTAACTGATTTGCAGAAGCGTGATCCTCGTGCCTTCCTCTAACACCAAAGGTTTCACACAAAAACTATTTCTATATCTAACTTCAATTAGATTATGTACTCAGATCATTACTTGACTGAATCTTTAAATACAAATATTATCTTCATACAAAACAAAACAAAATTAAGTGTTGATTGTAATAACAGTTTGTCCTACAATTCAATTTACTAAAAGTCATCTTGGTTTACTTAAAAATCAATAAACAAATTCACGAATTTAATAAGCCTCCAATGAAACTGAGTATCTGAAAAGAGTTATTTATAGAAAAATTGTTCATGCTGATCTTTGCCACATTAAGTTCTGTTTCTAGTTTTAATAACAGATCAAGCTGTTTTGTTATAGTAGTATTTTCAGTGTTAATCACTAACTGAATTCATGCATAAATGTAATTATGCAATTTTATAACTTGCTACATTCAACAGACAATACATTAAATAGTTTTGATATTAGCATATCATTTTACAGAATGCTGTAATTTTACACTACCCAGTAATTTGAATAACTTTTTTTTATCATTTTATTTAATTTTGCTTTTTTAATTTTCCTCAAAAAAACCATGCTAAACTACAAACAAATTATATTTCTACATTATTTTATTATATCTGTAATTATTAGATTTTAATATCTTTTATGTAAAAAATTTATTATGTTTATTATCAATCTAAATGACCTATTCTGCACAATTAAATGGATTTTATATTTTTTTTGACTGGAACTTTTTTCTTTTCCAATCTATGCCAACCATACTTGTACATATAATGGGAAACCGCTGATATGCATTACAGTAACATATTGCTGAAACATTTTCAAAAAAAATAACAGCCATATCTGACAAGAACACAACTAGATGCAAGTCAGATAGGTATGATATCATGTAACAAACTACCCACATCTCAACAAATTAATTAATATTACTAATACTTCTTGTCAATAATGACAAGCTTAAAAGTAAGGATATGAGACATCACTAATAAGTCACTGACAAAGGTCTGCTGGTAATGTAATAATGACTAAAAATACTAGTAATTTTTTATATTATTATGAGTAATAACAGTACGTAGTAATAATAGCTATTATTGATAAAGAACAATTATAATACCTGTCTCCCATACAATATCTCCTTAAAAGCCTAGTTGCTTCATGAAGACACTTTTGTGATGGTTTTGAATCATGAAATAAATCCCCACCAAGTAGTATAAAATCAACCTCTCTTTCTACTGCTATACTAAGAATTTCTTCAAATGTTGTAAAAGTATCCTTACCTGAAACAAAATATTATGAGTACTAAGGATGAAATTGCAGTAAACAATAACTGTTCATCTTCTGGTGAATTACAATAGATAGGCAGACAAATAAAGAGGATAAAATATTTTGACTTGTAACCACTTCTCAAATGTATTTTCAAAACATGTTTAAATAAGTAAGAAAGAAACTTCATTTTTTTATTTGAAAAACAAAAGTTTTGCAAGAAAAGCCTTAGATATTAAGGAAATTAGCTGACAAATAATTGTAAGAAACCTGCATTACATAAAAACAAGTAACAGTTTTGGATTTTGGTAAACATAAACATTAAACAATACATGCAGAAACAATTAAAAGGGAAGCAAGGACTTTTACGATAATCAATGGATATTGTAATTGACATTAAATTGAGCAAAGATGAAGTAATTTATTGGGTAGGAAACGCATACTTTTTCATATTATAAACCAATCTGGTGAGGGATTGTGACTCATGTGAAACATAATTAAAATTGAGTGTTTATGAAATGTAAAAATTAAAGAAATTTTATATCTTCATTATTTCTGAAAAAGTTTCTATTAATAAATCGTTAGGCCTAGTTTATTACTTTTTACATTGTGGCATGAAGCTTGTTAATTCAGATTAAAAAAACTTCAGATTTTGAAAAACACAAATATGATAAAAAGAAACCCTATATATGAAGATAAAAAATATGTATCGGCAAAGTTAATGCAAATCAATAGTATCATGATCCCCACAGAAACATCCAACTTTTGAAAAAAAAGAGCAAATTGATTTGCCAACAGGTGCACTTCTAACGAAAATGAGCTATCTAATTGAAGTGTGGCAGTCTAAACAAAGGTGTTGGATTTGTATGAATAATTTTAAAAACTTTGATAAATTGATACCTCCACTAAGAAAGTTTTTTCTTTAAATAAGGGAATTTCAATAATAGTATATATAATATTCACTGTGTCCAATATTAATTTAAAATAAGACATGTGCACATCTTAACTAACCTCTAAGTAAATCCTTTTCTTCGTAACCTAAATGCACATCGCTTGCGATTAATATGTTCAAAACATCAGCGGAGTTAACACCTTCCTCCATTATAACAAAAGTTACAATACAATACTTCTATACGATTTCAGACTGATGATAGAGTTGGATATTTACAACTAATTCCAACAGCAAAATCAATTACTGACAACTTCCCGCGAAATGTAAACCTCCCTTCACTCTGTACATCATACTGAGCGTGTAAACATTACAGACGAAATGTCCCACTCTCCATCGTACTACCAAGAATACCAGAAATATATATATATATATTCTTATCTCTAATTTATTAATGAATCTCGTTTAAAAATGCTAAGAAGCAGTTTTTATCTGTCAAGCAGTTCATTAAATTTTTTTAATCAATACGATGTCGATAAAAATTAGGAATTGGAGGAGAAAGACGAGGAAGCAAATTGATAAAGCTGCAATTAGTAAACAACGCAAAATTATTTCGAACACAAATTTGATAGACAAATACAATTTAAATTCTATATTAAACTTTAAATTTGATTTAAAGTTAAAATGACGTGATTTATATATAAAATGTTGGTTTAATTTTCACATCTTTCATCTGAAATAATATCTTATTGTACTAACACAACTCGACCTTTTCAGTACGTGGCAGATCCCAAATATTTATGCCAATGTCACAAATTACTGAGATTATGTACACTGCATGACTAAAATGCAAAGTAACTTGTTAAATAGAATCATGTAGTAAGAAAAACTAAAATTAATGTACGTTGTGTCACGAAGCTTAATGTTCAGCCAGGTCATGAAATAAACAGGCAAAGTAGATTAACTGATCTTTATAACGAATCTTATCTACTTTTATAATTACATTTTATTTTTGTTTAATTTTACACTATGTATGCCTAATTATGTTGGATATCAAAAATAACGTAATAATATTAGTGGCGCTTATAAAAATAGAAAAATACTAGTTCTTTCTCTGGAAAAATCTTGTATAAAAAAATAATGTGCAAGATGTTGATACAACTAAACCTAGGATGGGGAGGACTGTTTGTTTCCTACACATTTAAGTATTGCCAGTCTGTGTTGAGCATTGGCTTTTGAACAAGGTTGCATAATTATGTGTTGTTATTTGTTCACATGCAGTTAACCACTGAAGAACTGTATTTGTTATGGAAACTTATTTAGATATGAAATTTCATGTGTCTCTGAAAGTTCAGGGAGATATTTGAAAAGGAAGAAGTGAAGAGCGTTATGAGAGGTTAGTTAAAACATTTCATGAAATAGGTTTGGAGTTAGACCAAAAATGCACCTCACACAGGCTAGTTTTAACAATGCAGATCATACAGGATATTAAAATGGTAGTTACAAGATCTCCTTATAAATCTTGGTGAAGACTAAGCTGGGAAAAGATCATTTCACTTGGTTCAGCCCACACCACAGTGAAGAGAATGCTGAAATGTTATTCTTTTTCCATGCAACTTTTTTTCATGAGCTAACTAATGCTGATTATGGAAAAAGGGTTCACTACTGTCAATTGTTCAAGATCTTCATTAGAGGCAATGCTGGCATTTTAGATCAAGTGTTTTTTTATAAATGAAGTGTGTTTTCACCTTGATGGATATATTAATAATCATAACTTCTGGACCTGGGATACTAAAATCCCACATATTTTCTTTGAATTCCCCTACACCCTCAAAAAATATAATGTGGGAATTCAAGGTAATAAATAATAGGATGCTTGTATTTTGAATAAACATGGTTCTGCTGTCTACCAAGAAATTATCCAAAAGTTTATAGCCTTAATGTAAGAGGATGAGCATAACTGCTGGTTGCAAAATGACAGTGCCACTTAGCTTACTCTACTACGGAGATGCTACAAGATTTTTTCAGAGGAAGAATCATATCTGAAGGATTGTGGTCACCAAATCCAAAATGCCACCAGAATCCTGACTAGTCCAGTCTTCTTTCTGTGGGATTACTTAAAAGAAATTGTCCATAGAATTGAAGACAAACATTACCAATTCCAGTATTGATAATGAAATAGACAGGATACAGGTAACAAAAGCACCCAGGAACATAGTCAAACATATTGACAAGTGCATAAGAGTGGATGGATATAATTTTCAACACCTGTAAATTATTATGTTAGTGTTTGCCAATAAACTATACTTATAGATGAAACTAAGTGATGGGGCCTCTTTTAAGTTGAACACTCTGTATAACGATATGCCCAGTGTTCTCCTTTCAAATATTTCCTAAACTCTAATTATCAAGGCTTTAATGTACTATCTTCTTTTTGTTCATGATACTGCCATTGATGGTAGAGTAAATACGGTTCCTACAGTTTCATAAAGAAGTATTACACTTAGTGAACTAAACGTTTGCCCCTGTCTATCTAAACCGAACTGTTAGCTGAATTAGGCCCAGTTCACACGACATGGTTTCGGTCGGTTTTTCCGTATTGTTTATTTTACCAAATCGAATACTTTGTTAACACACACATCGGTTTTTTCACTCGTGGTTGTGAGATCTGTGGCAGATGGATGTTAATAATATAATTTTTTCTTTTTTGTTGCTATCGTTACCGTAAAAAAGAAAAAAAAAAAAAAAAAATACTGGATACATCTATTTTGGGGCTTTCCAAACATTAATGTGTAGACTTAGAAATGACGAATCGGAATTTTTTAACTACTTCCGAATATCTCAGGCTTCATTTGATTACCTGTTCAGTGATTTGATGTTGGAATCCTACTTTTAACGCAATGCATACTTTCCTTCAAGCTGATTCTTTAATATGTTTGTCTTTATAAGATTCTAAAGACCTAACACATATCTCAGGTCTTCTCGACCCAGATCGATCAGAAGTACTGTTTCTATATTATTAATATCTGCCATAACATATGATGGATTTTATTCAAAACTGCTCTAAAGCAACGCGTTGACGTTGTGATCAATATTGTGTAATGTTGTTAGTAAATATTGTAAATAATGCAAACACAGACTGGTCTGTCATTGGCTACATTCGTCTGTTTAGTACAAAAACTGAATCGTCTGAACGGCTGCATTACGATACAAGCGCTACTATCAACTGTTCCGGTTTTTTTTCACCGAATCTATGAATACGGTTTCTGTTAGCAAAACTGAATGTTTATTTCACTGTATATGTTGATTTTACCGTGTACAGTTAACAACCGGATTGTGTACACATGCTATATACATGCGCCACTGCTAGAGACGGCGAAAAACCCGATACGTTAAAACTACCGAAACCGTATCCTGTGAACTAACCGTTTGGCGGAATGGGCGAGCGAGATTTGTTGTACTATCTAACCAGATGACATTAGGGTTACTACTAATAACATGACGCATATGTGTACACGATGCAAATACAACAGACTAGTACACTAGAAACAGCAGTTGGCGAGGCGCAAACTTTCAGTTCATGTAGTGTACATCTGACAAAATGATTCTGTAAAAGCACACTCATCATATGCAGTGAGCATAATCATTAATGGATGCAATTTTGTTTTAAAACAATGAAAGAGCGACTCAACGTGCTCGCTTGTCCTATAGCAGTGAGAATACTGAAAGGTATTCATCGAATAGTGCTCAATTTATTATTTTTATGCATCACTTTCAGTGATTAAATTAGTCTTTTTAGAGTGGCCCGGAATTATGGTAAATATTTCAATTGGTGCCATTACATTTTACACAGAAGAGTTTTACACGTGCAATATCATTCCTACCCTCATTAAATCTGGCAGTGACCGATCACCGATGGTTTAGAAAGTTGTTCATCAGTTCTGTGTATATTATCAATTACAGTTATCAGTGTATTCTTTCTTACTGAAACTGTGTGTGCCATTGTTTGCTAAGATAGTTGTATGAAGCCCTCATTTATTATTACTCCACAATTTTATTTTTACTGGAAATATGTTTACTCAACAATTTTGTTAAGACTGAAATTTGGGGAAGAACCTAAATAGTAATTACTATTATTATCATCGAAAGAGCGTAATTTTTTTCAATAGTTGGCAATGTATTATTTACGTTAAATTTGAGTGTGTCGGTTTGTTGAGGAGTTCACTTTTGAACTTTATTTGCTAGGCGTTATAGAATTTTTATTATAAATGAAATTATGCTTGTTTATCTTATTAACTTGCAAAAGGTGTACGTAACTTTTAAGTGTTGTAGTAGTGAGACGCTTTGTTTTCTTCTGGAATATACAATCGTTTTCTCTTTGTTGACAACTACCTGTTTGCAAGTAGTTAATTTCTTAAACAGTGAGTTTATACTTTCGGTTTTTAATTTACTCTTGGGTGTTATATATTTTACTATTTTCATTTTCATTGTTTTCCTACTGCTAGTTAGTTTTCTTAAATTTATATCATCAACTTAGTATTTGTCAGTACATTGTATTTATAACCTACAAACACTGACGATTTTAGCCAGTGTATTTTTAAGGATACAAATAACGAAATCTTTTTATTGCTATAATAAAACATTAGTTTTAAGGTGAAAGTTGAACAAACGTTTTCCTTAGTTTGAGATAAATTTCAATATAAATCAAGCATCTTCTTAGACTTTGTTAGGAGCACAATCTGTAGTGGTGGTATATGTGGATAAAGTTTTGAATAAACTTTGTTGTTTGAAATAAACTTTCAGAGACTGTTGCCAAGAACAATGAGTGTTATCACCACTGTTGAATGTAGATTAGGTTTTGAAAAATCTTGTTTGTGATGTGTTAAAAGAATTTGTATGATTAAAATTGTACATATTCTTTTATGCATTTGTATGTTTTGAATCTCAATTTCATACTTAGGTAAAATACTTGCAGAATAATATTTTGCATTGTTTTTCTTCATGACAATGCTCATCTGCATATTGCAGTATGCACTTAATGCCAAATCAACAGTTTCAAATGAGAGTTGTTTAATGAGCTTCATGTAGCCCTGATTTGGCTCCCAGTGATTATCACTTTTCCAGAAAATGAAGAAATAGTTTGCAATGCAGCATATTGAAAATGGCGAGTAACTGAAAAACATTGTTATTACCTGGCTTAATTTACAGGCAGTGTAGTTTTATGTCGAGGGTATTGAAAAAATTGTTTACAGATATGACAAATGCCTAATTTGGATGGCAATTAGAAAAAGTAGTAAAGTAGTCAGAAGATGTAGCTATAACATTTATATAATTTTTGTTTTTTTATCAATTGGTGTTTTTTTTTAATAACAAACTGGAAGTTACTTTCTGAATAGTCCTTGTGTAAAGCAACAGGCATCTCTTGAAAGGTTTGAAAATAGAATTTTGCTTCTACAGTTTTTCTGCCAACTACTTTCAGTTGAAATTAAGGGCTCCAAAAGGTATAAAGCTCTAACTTAACAGGGTGTACTGAAATACGAAGTATTCTTCATGCTTCAGTACAGTACTTTGAAGTGTGGAAAGTGAAATTTGGTCACAGTTTGTGTTAAAAATGTATGATTTTCAATTATAGATATAGAAATAATTTTAAGATTAGACCAGATTCTAGTGATTGTAACTTACGCATATTATAAATTAAGCATATTTCTGCTTATAATTCTTATTGCATCCTTTGCTTAATTTTATTATTGTAGGTTAATACCAAAGTAACAATTATAACATACAAAGTTAGAATTGAATACTAATCACTAAATAAACATCTAGCCAAGCGATATTTTTTTTGTTTAGAGTGGTAGTTGTTAATTAAGAACATAAATAAATGTTTTTCTTCACTCTTAAGAAAATTCAATTTTTTTGTCCTACAACAAACATTAATGAATAACAGAATGTCTCAGAAAGTGGCAAAGAGATTAAAAGTTTCAAATTGCAACTCGCTTCTTGGTGTTTTAGGAAAAAGAAAAATTCATGTATTATTAAAAAAAAAGTCTTGTAAAAATTATTTATTACTATTTTTAATTAAATCAGGGTTTCACTTTAGATTTGAAAAGTACTAGTAAAATGTAGAAATGGAGAGGATGTTGTAGGGGATAGCCAAAAGAGGTAAAAATTTCATTAAATGTATTTTTTTTTAACTTCTGGAACCACTGTTAGGTATTGCTTCAGAGGATGAAATGAATGACAATTTTTGTAGCATGTGGAAATGTCATGCTTGACCAGGACTTGAACCTGGGACCTCTGGATGAAAGGCCGAGACACTACCACTCATGCCATGGAGGCCAGTACGTATTAGAAAAATAAACAAAAGCATCATGTAAAAACAAACAAAACAGAACTTTAAATGAATTAATGATCATTAAATGTACTTTGTTCCCGTATTATACATAAAATTGACTTCAGTAAAGAAATTACATTTTGACTTGCAGCTAAAATCATTTTAGCTCAAAGGGCACAGAATTACAAAAAGGAGACATAAAATTTCAATATTTGTCCAAAAATGGTAAGGGTACTTAATTTTATAAGTAATGTAAAATTATAAAAAAATGAAAAATCTATCATATACAAACGCAAAAATTGAAAAAAGAAATATTTTAAGAGTAAATACAATACAAATCTTATTCTTTAATCACATATTAAATAAATTTGCTGACAATCTCAAAATAGATGCTATCTAAAAAGATGCTAACTATGCATCCTGTTTAATGCAGTGTTTGTGAAGTTAGAAACTTAGCTGATCATACATAATGCAATAATTCATGTAAATAATAATTAATGCTTCATAAACTAACTTTTGTAAGAAATGTAATAAAATGTTTTACATTGCTACTTTCCCTTTCTTTAACTATTTCTGATACATGACATGAATTATGGTGAAGTTTATTATACATAAATTTAAGTCCATTAATAAAATATTAAATAACAGAAATCTGTGCTGCAAATAGAATATTTCATGAATATATTAGTATTCTAAAATGATATTTTACTTTAGTACAGCTTAAATTTACCCTTGTGTGAGCATGAGGATTTACAGAGAACACACATGTGAAAAAAATATAATTTTTAAAACGGTTTGAAGAAATTACAAGATAATATAAATGACGTCAAATGTAGAGATGTTATAATGTTAGTAGTGTACAGAAAACATAAAATAAAAAAAAACATTATTGGAAAAAAAAACAGTTTTACAGACAAATTAAGAGGACTAAAGCAAAGGTTAAAATGCTATATTTGACAACTATATTTCTACAGCATCATAAAAACTTCCAGTTGCTTTTAGCACAATACCAAATTAATCTGATTATTGTCAACATTGGACCAGTTATTAAAAATGTTTTAATATTGAAGTATAGTAATTTTGAAACATCTATAATAAAAATTTTATAAAAAATAAGAAACAAAGAATTATGGAAATTGGAAATTTTGTATAAAATAATGTATTTCAATAACAACATGATATATAATAACATTGACTACAAGTTACATCTGATTGATAATGTACTCTGACTTTTAACGCAGATGACAATGAAAATTAATTATATTTATTTAAATAAGACTTGGTACTAACAAAGATGAGTGGTTCTCATTATAAATAATCACCTTCAAACGAGTATGAAAACCTAGCGATCAGTATTTATTTTTCTACCACTTTCAACAAATCAAAACTATTGTATTAATACAAAACATAGTCTTCCATTTTTTAACTAATTTTTGAAAATGAAGTTACTATTGCTACACTAGCTATTACAACAGTAATAAATATCAATGAAGGAACATTCATTCATTCTTCAGGTACCACAAAATTTTTTCTTTTATAGATTTGGGAATCTGTACTAGCTACAGATTGTTTTTTTAATATTTTTTTAAAAGTAATTAAGTATAAAAAAACTTAATACATTATAACTTAATTATTTTTATATTAAGTAATTGTTTCTGTAATATTTCAGTTTACTTTCATTCATTAAAATGTTTTGAATTTTAGAATGAATAAAAAATCAGGCTTTTCAAAATTCTCCAAATATTTTTTGTTACGTTTGCATAGAATTCACCACTAAAAGTCAATAAAAACTTGTATTGAATCTGCTGAAAACTGCTTACATACATTATTTTTACTGTCCCTTGGGAGACCAAAATAAATCCAAAAATAAATGTATAAATGCAAAATAAATGTATTTTAATATGCATCTCTTCATCATCTTTTTCATTGCCGCTTTTATTGTCGTTGATGTGTTTGGATTATTTCACCTGTTTCATTATTTCATCATTGATTCACATCTTGTACTATTATTGCAATCGTTTTTATTCCACTCATTTTCTTCGTTTCTGGTCAGCCCTCCATGGTTTAAAACATTCTAAGAATAGTCTGATCATTAGCTGCATTTTTATTTTTCCCACAGTTCCCGTACTTTCTAGTGAAAGTTCTGGCCATGAGCCTTTCCAAGAATTAATTAAATCTTTCTGAAGAAGAGATCTTACAAAAATGTCCTCACCTTTCATCTCATCCTGTAGTGGGTGAGCAGTTGCATTGTCAGTCAAATGAACAGTTTGGTAAAAATGGGTTGTAAACCCGAGTTTACCCAGTAGAAATCCAAAAGAATCTGTAGTGATGCTGCTGTCATTCTGGACTGATGTGGCAAGTGCCCTCAACATGACAATGTATGGAACTTCATCATAGTTAAATAAAATGAATCTATTGATACTATCAGTAGAAATGCCCACCAAATTATTCATTCTAAAATTCTTCTCAATATTGCCGATAAAAAGTATAGAAAGAATGGTCCAGAGATTCTCTCTGACACTTCAGAACACTTCAGAACCAGACCAACAGTTGTTTGCCCATCAGGAGTTAACACAGAATAGTTGGCTTTTATGATAAAATATTTTATCATTATAATGGCTAATGATGATTTGAGTTATTTATCTTAAGAAAGTTATCTAGGTAAGATTTGAGAAATTATACCTCAATTAAGAAACAACCCATATAACAAATTTAATAACGAAATAAGCAAAATTACTGCAATTTTAATTGATATAACACTCAGTTTGAAAATTTAAAGAAAGAGACTGAGAGTTATCAGTCAGAATAACTAACTTAATTTACAATTTATTACAGGAAATATACCTTTTTTGCATTGAATAGCTTCAGCCTCAGATGAAAATCATGATTTCTTAAAAAATAATTTATTGAATTTTGCAAAATTATGTTATCAACTACTGATGTTGAATCAGATGAAATAAATTTTATAAAAAGATTGGGTAAAAACATGAATAATAAACGCCTTAGTTTCTGTCATTTCCCTTAAAAAGAAGTTAAATATATTTAAAAGTGTTAAGTTATTGAAAGGATCAAGTTAGTTCTTGTTGGGCAGGTTAAACAAGCAAGCGTTAGAAAAAAGGAATGTATTATGTCAGGTTCATCTAAAGTTGATCAGTAAGGGTGACAATGCCAAACTATGAAATTAACAGTCTAATACTAAACAATAAGTTTAATTTCATAAAAACTTGGGTTTGTCTCTAGAAACAACAACAATCTATGTGAATGCCATTTCGTAGAATGTAAAGAACAGTGGTAAAGATTTATAAACGTACAAATCACACTACAATTTCTTCTTTTTTTTTTATCAAGACCTAACAGACTTCTCCACCATGCAATTTGAAAAAGATTTAAAGCTTCGTACATCTATTAGGAAAGTTTTACTTTTTATTTTGGAATCTGTGTTTTTTTATATATATAAACTGAATCAGAAACAAATTTCTTTTCTAATAAACTCGGCAATTACTGGAATTGTAGAAGCTTGGGAACAATTTGATATAATTAAATCAAAGTTTTTAAATAACAATGAGTTACTTAGTGTTGAAGCTGTAAGAAACAAATCTGAAAGTCAGGTGATTTGAGGTATCACAGTTTTCATCAATAAAGTTTTTAAAACAGTTAAACTGATAACAGAAGATAATAATTAAATATTTATACAATTATAATATTCAAAATATTCATTTGTAATAGGAATTGTTTACTTCCCAGAATCTAGAAGTATGTACATACTTCAAACTCAGCTGGTGCCCTTGCAGATAGCTCTCAAAATGTAATTACAGTAGTTGCTGTTTGAGTTTCAGATCCTTAATTGTCATAACTGGTCTGAGATATATTCTGTTTCCGAAAATAACTGAGCTGAAGAGGACTAGGAAATGCAATGAATGTGAATTAGTTACTAAAAAGGCCCAAACTTTGAAATGTCTCTTAGTTATTGAGAAAATTATCTCATATAAAAGAATCCTCCTAAGAAATTTGCAATGACAGTGCCGGCATACTGCACTGATTTGGCAAATGTCAAATTGTTATTTTAAAAACCTGTGGCAGAAGGCACAGGTTTTTCACTTAAAAGGAATATTGAGATATATTGAAAGTGTCTAGAAACTATTTCTGAATGTAAGTTGGGCTCTCTTATTTTAAAAAAAAATGTTTTATTTTTTACTTTATGTTTGCCAATATTTATGTTTAAAATATTTTTAATATCTTAATGACAACTTAATTTTTCATTTAAAAAGTTTTCCATTTGTCTGGAAAAACTTATCATGGAAAAACATATCATGTACAATATAAAAGACTGATTGAAATTTATCCATTTGGTGAAGTTTAAAACATTTAACATTACACTATAAAAAAATACTTGAATAAAAAATTGAGAACCTCTTCTTTTATTAAGTCTTTTACATACTTAATGATACATTTAGCAAATAACAGCATTTAAAAAATAAATAAATTTATAACTTTTTTTTTCTTTTAATAGGCCCTTTACTACTTAGTATACTACTTTCTTTTAACTGAAGAATTTGTTGTGTTTTATAGTTGCCTCTCTAAATGTGTAAATTGTAAGTATTATGGTTTGTAGAATATCTTTGCAATTGTGAAATTAGTTTATTTACTAATTTGCTGTGTTTTATCTTCAAGAAGAAAGTTTGGAGAAAATAATTTTATCATTATGAAAAATGTAAGCTCTTATTCAGTACATTTTATTGATTAAATGCATGACCACTATTCTTTCTGGCAATGAAATTATGCTCAAATTGGTAGGCATTAATTTTTTGGAAATGGAATTTGTTATTTTTTTAATTTAGTAGCGTATATTTTATTTTTGTTATTGCTGTATCAGTCTGGTACAACTCAAGGAGCAGATGTCATTTTGTAGCTTTAAAAGTATGGTTTGCTGTTAGAATGGGGATCGCATGCTTTCAAACTATAAATTCATAATCTCAATATTAACCTCTCCCTTTATTTTAGGCATTGAAAGAGGCATGGGCATATATTTTATCGATACATTTATTTGATTTCTAGATTAAACAATAGACAGGGGCAATATTCCTTTGCGTTTAAAATAAATGGCTTGTACAAGAGAATATATAATTATTGTTTTAATGAATATAAGGTATGTAAGTTTGTATAATTCAATGGCTTGTTATAAATTTGTAGTATTTATGTGTACAAAACATTGTCACCTTTGCTTGGGAGTGTATGTGATATTTTATATAATAATCCAGCCTGGCAGCTAATACATTTTTAATTTACTTTTTTGTTTCTTTTCTTATTTCTTGAGTTGCTATTATTTCATGAGAATTTATTACACTTGTAGGTAATTGTATTGTTAAAAATATTTATGTAATTTTATTCATAAGGCTTCATATCTAATCACTAATAATTTTAGTGCGTCATTAGCTTATAAATAAGAAGAGTTTATAAACTACTGTTTTAATAATGGGAAATGAAGCAATAGGTTTTTTGCAATCTAAGGAAGAAGTTTAATTTTGAAGTAATGATTTTGCTATAGATGTAATGCATTAGAAAAATCATTTATATGTTGTAGTCAAGTAACAGGCTCTTCATAAATTTTGCAATTGATTATTGCTATATCAAAAAATTTTACACTCTATATACTATCCGTGAAGTCTGAAAATTACTGTAGCAACTCATAAAATAGAATTTTGGTTATTAAGGAATCTTGTTGTAAAGGTCAGCAAATGTCGTTTCCCATTTCTAATATCGTTAATATCTTTTTCATCAAGCTTTCTTGCAGGCTTTCCAGTTTTCTATCACAATGCACTGATGGAAAACAAAAACAAGAGTGCATAATGTAAGAGATCTGTTTTGTTGGAATGTGATAAGTAGAAATTTTCAAAATTCCACATCAGTATGTGCTTCATTATTCCTGTAGTTTACATGAAACACTTATTAGAGATATAGAATGGTAACTGGAAATGCTTAACTTTTCAAACAAATTAACAATAGCTACCACAAAGGATTCTTCTTTATCATACTTTCTTTACCCTCTATATTTACAAGTCCTTATTTTTTGTACAGAAATCTTGGAAACATTTCTTCTAAAGAATCATGTTCTCAGTTATCTGACATAAAATAGTCACATTGTACAACATCATGTTCATTGAACAGTCTTTTATAATTAACTAATTATTTTTCAGTTCCCTTATATAACACTCATTCCAGGTACATCAAATCTGAAACTTCTAATCTAAAATTCAAAGAGATGCTCCATCACTTTTTTTGTAGACAAGATCTTTTCTTATAGAAACAAGATCTTTTACACTATTCCTGAAAACCTGATTAATAAACAGCAAGTTTAAATTTACTACTTCAACAGCTGTAATTGCAATATGTGTTGTTGCTACCAGTTGTGATAAGTTGCATATTGACAAGTGGTATTACTCTATTTTTATTGCCATAAATTTTTATGAGCTAACATACAGTGTGTCTGAACTAAAGGTACCAAAGTAACAGCTTATATTAACAGAACCAGTTAATATAATCTAAAAATTTTTTTTAATAAACACAGCAACTTACCAAGTTTAGCTCAGTAGCTCGACAGATATCTAGACGATAATTTTAATCTTGCCAGGTGTTTAGAAGCATCTGCAGTGTTATTAGACCAACAGCTTCAACAATTTTCTATTCTACATCATCCAAATCTTAAACTTTTCTTTGGTATACATTACTTTTAATGAATCCTCAAGCCAAAAAGTTCAAAGGAGTGATATCTGGAGATCAAGGTGGCCATGTAGTTGGATCTCCTTGTCTAATCCAACATCCTAGGAAAGTGTTGTTCACGAACATGGAAACATCTTGATAAAAATATTGTGGAGCACCATCTTGTTGGAAACTGAAGTCTGCAGAAATCTGAGGAACAGCAAAGTTCTCAAGCATGTTAAAGTATGTGTCTCCTGACACAGTGGACTCCATGAAAAAAAAATGGACGATGACACCATTTTCCTAACCAGACACTGACTTTTGGTGTATCACTTTCATTTTCAATGTAACTATTTAACTATTTGCAAGAAACCTAAAGGAAAAAGACTTTTATCTTTATAAAAGTAAGAAAAGATTGAACAAAAAAAAGTAAAAACTATAAAAAAATTGTTACTGAGTGCGATTTAAACTGTATTTTCTATAATTTTTCTATGAGAATACCTTGAATACCGGGGTGGTATCAGGATATGAATCATTATGCTATAAAAAACCTAATATTAAACAACAGTGAATGAAAAATTGTATATTTCTTAAATCATCTATTTAGGTAATGTAATTTATTATCCACATCTTTTTCCGTAAGAATTTAACCACTTTTTATCCACATTTAAATATTTTAGAAAAAGACTTAAAATGGGAATAAAAAATGAATCATCAAAATCATTTGGTGATTATGAATATTAAGGGTTGAACACATATAAAAAAATAGTTACTGGTTGAATTGGGAACCTCATTCTTTTTTTTTAAAGAATCACCTGCATCCTGTAAAATCATCAGGCTTTGCCCCTAAGATTGTGATGTCACTGGAGTGTTCAAAGACAAGATGGAAACATGTCTCTATAGTCCTACATAAGGTAAAGTAAGTGATGTATGATTTATGCCCTCACCTAAAGCAATTATATTTTGTATCCGTGCACTTCAAAAATGTTGGATAACAAGGAGACTACATAGAAAAATTATTTAATTGTATACCTTTGTGTGCAATTAATTACGAGATATAAAATATTTTAGGTATTGATTCAACTTCCCCATCCCTTATATGTGACATGTTTGTTGTTTAGAGGGTTCTTAGTAAAATAATATTGGAAGAGCCGGTTTTAATTCTGTACGTAATTTTTTTTTAATCTATATTTAATTATAATTACTTAAATTCAGGTGTCTTATTTCTTTAGATAAACTATTACAGTAATGAACTCTGTTTCTACGCAAATCGGTATCAGGATATGAATCATTATGCTATAAAAAACCTAATATTAAACAACAGTGAATGAAAAATTGTATATTTCTTAAATCATCTATTTAGGTAATGTAATTTATTATCCACATCTTTTTCCGTAAGAATTTAACCACTTTTTATCCACATTTAAATATTTTAGAAAAAGACTTAAAATGGGAATAAAAAATGAATCATCAAAATCATTTGGTGATTATGAATATTAAGGGTTGAACACATATAAAAAAATAGTTACTGGTTGAATTGGGAACCTCATTCTTTTTTTTTAAAGAATCACCTGCATCCTGTAAAATCATCAGGCTTTGCCCCTAAGATTGTGATGTCACTGGAGTGTTCAAAGACAAGATGGAAACATGTCTCTATAGTCCTACATAAGGTAAAGTAAGTGATGTATGATTTATGCCCTCACCTAAAGCAATTATATTTTGTATCCGTGCACTTCAAAAATGTTGGATAACAAGGAGACTACATAGAAAAATTATTTAATTGTATACCTTTGTGTGCAATTAATTACGAGATATAAAATATTTTAGGTATTGATTCAACTTCCCCATCCCTTATATGTGACATGTTTGTTGTTTAGAGGGTTCTTAGTAAAATAATATTGGAAGAGCCGGTTTTAATTCTGTACGTAATTTTTTTTTAATCTATATTTAATTATAATTACTTAAATTCAGGTGTCTTATTTCTTTAGATAAACTATTACAGTAATGAACTCTGTTTCTACGCAAGGCAGTAAATTTTGAACCATAAAGTTCATGGTTCTGTAATACTTGGAATGTATCAGGGATGAGAACCTTGAGTAATAATAACAGAAGCCACTATCATTTCATCTGATCTTTGGTATATTTTTCATACTGGTTTTAATTCTTATTCATTGTGTTATACAAATATCAACAACAATAATTAATAGACAATTAATATAATATTTAGGGATTTAATGCATTATTTATTGGTTTTATGTGTTTTTTTCTGTGAAATACATGTTCATTATTGTGATATCATTATTACTTTTTGATGGGATTTTGTGTATGAAATAAGATGATTTATTTATATGTATATATTTGCCAATAAATATTGATTCTTAAAGCTGCAATTAATATTTTCTAAAGTTCTCCTAAATTAAGAAATTTTTAATCAGTTTCCATTTAATGGGGTAACAGTATACTAATTGCTTCTTTTGTCAATTCCCAAAACAATAACTGGTGCTTCTAAAAATAAATTAAAATGTGTAACATCATTTATATTTTCTACACTTAAAAGAAATTGCTCTACTATATGTAAACCTTTTGCTTATTTATTATTGTTTTTGAAATGTTATGTAGAAGTGTTTGTTTACGTTATAAAAACAATTTTTTGTTTTATATTCATTTTTAATAAATGTGATTGATCATCATGAAGTTATCGTGAACTGAGTGTGTTCGTTCATTATTATGTAAATATTTAGTTTGTCTAAGAAAAGTACCGTGAATAGAATTTTTTATTATTTATCAAAATTTAGTGCAAAATTTTGTACAACATTCTATAGAAACAAGACCTATCTTAAAGTAGAAATATAATATAAAAAAAATTTATAGCCGATTAACATGAATATTATTTTTTAAATATCTGTGTTTCCTAAGTAGATATTTATTTTATATCTTAATAAGTAATACAAGTTATTTATTTTTATTTTAAAAATAATTTTTTGCCTTTACCACCACTTTATGCAACTGACTTTTGGCTTAATGAATGTTCAGGTTATTTCAGGATAATGAAAACGACACTTAAAAATAAAAAAATTAGCAAGCACTAGTTGCAGAAATCATGGAAAGTCACAATGTTTAACTCCAATATTTAATTGTGAAAAGTATAAATAAAATAATTACTCTGTTAGAGATTGTAAAGGGGATGTTTTATTTGTGATAATAAAATTTTTAAATTAGTTGTTCGTTATTTTGCTGAACATAATTATTTGCATCTCTTGATATATTGTCATTTGGTTATGTCATCTTATTCAATCTCCAGAGAAATGGCAACGAAAACAAACCTTTCTGTAACAAATAATGCGAGGTCTGTAAATAAAGTAATGAGACTGGTTCAGAAAAATGTTTTATTTACAATCCAATTATACATGGACTCTTTATCATCTTCGAAATACTTCCCTTGGGAAGCCATACAACGCTTCGAACGGTTTTCCCACTCTTATTAGCATTGTTGGAACTCAGAAACTGGAGTAATCTTCATATTGTCGGTTACATTTTTTTCTGTTTTCTACTGTTTCAAAACGGTGTCCTTTGAGGCATTTTTTTAAAGTCGCAGGGACTTAAGTCAGGTGAATAAGGTGGTTGAGAAACTACAAGAATGTTTTTCTTTACCAAAAACTCATTAATTGAGAATGCAGTGCATAAGGTGCATTATAATGATGCAGCATCCAGTTGTCTTTGATGGCTGGTCTCACATGGGCAACTCTTTTCTGTAGTCTTTCAAAAATTTCTTGGTAAACATATTGATTTACGGTCTGTCCTGTAGGCAAAAACTCCTTATGGACAATGCTGTTACTATCGAAGAAACAAATTAGCATGGTTTTGATTTTTGATTTGTTCATTTTTATATCCAAGATTCATCACCAGTAATAAGATATTTTATAAAATTAGGATCAGTTTCAATTCGCCTTAGAAGATTGCGGCACACTTTCACTCTGTTGTTTTTCTGTTCAACAGTGAGGGTTTTTGGTACCAATTTTGCATAAACGTTTTTCATGTCCAATTCATTTGTCAAAATTTGATGGACTGTGGTATGTTTATTGATTCAAATTTAATTGTTCTGCAATCATTCTGACAGTTGCAATCACCTGTCGTACTGTATCAAGTCTCTGATTTGCTCAACATTGTCATCACTTTTTGACTGTAATGGTCTTCTAGAGCGTGGATTGTCCACAACTGATTCCCGGCCATCTGGAAATGCTTTAAACCACCAAAAGACTTAGGCTCATGACAGATCATCAGCTCCGTATGCCCTTTTCAAGTTTGAAAAAGTTTCAGTAGCATTCTCACAGAGTTTAACACAAAGATTGCACAACGTTGCTCATAATTAGTATCACTCATTTTTATAATGTACAACAAAAACTCGTTTCATGAAAAGTTCATTTACATCTTATGTGGCAACAATAGACTAAAAGTATTAATACCTAATATAAATCAGCGGTTCATATAACCACATGTTTACTAGTAACTTTACAATATTGCCACTTTGGCTGGTTAAAATCTAGTCTCATTTCTTTATTTACAGACTTCGTACACTATACAGAATACATTATACTTACAGTTTGAACAAATTGACCATCATTGTGTACTAATTAATTTGTCATTCATCAGCATGACAATTCATTCATTGTCATTCAACTTATCTTTTTATGACAGTTACATTACTTTTTTTGTAGTTGAAAGCTGCTGAATTCTTGTATTCCTTGTTCTCTGCCAATGTATGTAAATTTTACAGGTTTCGTTTTTTAGTGGCCTCAACTGCACAGTGGTAATGATCTGTTAATAAATGCAATATAATTTTAAATAAAAATGTGCATTGAGACTTGACCCAGCATTATTTAATTGTTGATTCTCAGCAACCAATTTCTTAAATATAATTTTCATAAATTGTAATAAAAAACGGCCATTTTGTTATAATTGTAGATTACGTATATACTATTTTTGCTGTAAAATATGGATGTATATAAACTACAACCAGAATTATTTGATTTGTTGAAACTACATTTAAAAAAAATAATATTCAGATTCGTCATAATTGTACATTATAAAGATTAAATCAGAAGTGGGTAGCTGTGTTACTTCATGGGTGAAAAGAGGCCTTTCCTAGTGTTCAGTTGGATGAATCAAGAGGAATCACGGCAAAACCTTGATCAGAGCAGAATTGTAGTATACAACATTAATAGGTAGGAAGTACATATAATAAGAGCATAAATAAACCTAAAAATAATTGGTATATATAAAATAATAACTGAATAATAATAATGAATATATGTTTAGATAATAAAATTATAAATTTGGATGCATTAAATGAAATTATGTGATTATATGTTAATTGTGTATCTTAAAGATTTAGAAAATTGAGATTTCTTACTATTATTTATGTATAAATTCAACAGCAGAATAATATTTGTGTAAAAAGATTTGATTTTATTTTAAATGAATTGGTTGGAAGGTGTTATAAATAGTTAAATTATTGAAAACGACTTGAATGTTGTAAATGGCTACTGAAGTATGGAACAGTGTTTAACATTTTTTTTTATTACACCAACTTATCTGATGCCCAGCTTTCTACATTTTTGTATCCTGACAAAATTTGTTCAGTGTTTTTGAAGAAGTTCTAAACTATAACATTTTAGACGGAGGTATACATAGGTATAATAAGAGTTTTGCTTCAAGGCAAAACAGTGCAGTTGCCAAGTGAATAAAATATCACTTCACAAACTGTTGTTTAACAAAATAATAGACTGAAAAATTTCATACAATAGGAAATAGAAATACTACTGTCACCACTAAAGAGAACATTATCCATTCAATTAGCAATATTATTTACCTGAGAAACAACAATGGAATAGCTTTATTCATATTAAAAATTACTGTTACAGTTCAGCCAATGAATGTTTAACATATAGTTTAATAATTGTGTTCAGTAATTACTCTCTTAGGAATGAGGTAACATCTCTGAAGAGAGATAACTATATAAACTGACTATGTTTTCTAAGAAGAGTGTAATGAATAAATAACAAGAAGAGCAAGGGACAAAAAGGTAACTAACTATTAAGGTTACTTACTAATTAATAGCTATTAATAATAAGGGACTAAAGGCATTCATTTAATCAGTGGTTAGCTACTCTTATGTAATCATTCATTTGTAACAGATGTGAAACTGAAGTGAATACTTTACTTGATCCGGGTAACCATAAGTTTTGTTAATGTCTTCCCTGTTTTCATGTACTATTGTAGTATTTATACTTTTACAGTTTCATCAGTGGAATATTTAAACAAAATATAGAATATGGTACCTAATGATTCAGGTCGGTTAATAGCACTTTCAAATGGAGTTATTTCCATATTTTCATTCATTATTTTTAAATAAGAATTGTTGGACATTTTATTTGACTAGTCTGGATTAACTGAAAGTCTAAATGATTAAAGTCTGGATTAATCTATTTATTTTTTTCAGCAAAAGCAGTGTGTTGTAATTATTAATATATTAAATACTACCTGTATTACTATTATCTTTTCATATGTATTTCTTTAATATAAGGACTACATTTTATTTTATGTGATAACTGGATGTATCTGGCTACCAACCAATGCAGATCTTACAGAAAGTTGGTTTGCAAAATCAGAATGAATTTTTAAAATATTAGATAATTAATTTTATAACAAATTTTATAAAATTGTTAATTTATAGTAATAAAACTTTAGTTAATAACATTCCTCTTACATCAGTCACAATGTCATCCAGAAAGTTAAAATTTATCTTCTGAATACAATGTAGGTATCTGGTTGATAGTTTTAATTAAACTCGCAGGTATGGGAAATTTTATGTCTGATAGTACTGTGCATGAAGATTTTTTTACTTAAGCAGTGTGCTTTTTCAGTAAAGTATCTGCATGGATAATAAATAGCTAATAATACTGCTTTCCAAAGACTTCATTTTCTATGTAAATGTTCATAGTGATATAAATCATAATCACAGAAAAAATGTATCAAAATTATTTTATGATTATTCTGCTTTACATTAGACTATCAGCTGGAGGATTTCACTCTAGCAGTATTTGTTGAAACTATCCTAAGAAATTACTGTTATTGGGACTCTAATAATGTTGCTGTTGTGGTCACTCACATCTCTTTTTTAATTTTTTTTTTAACCTCCGAGACCACCGTTAGGTATTGCTTCAGAGGATGAGATATGAACAATTTGTAGCATGTAAAAATGCCATGCTTGACCAGTATTCGGACCCGGGACCTCCGGATAAAAGGCTGAGACACTACCACTCACGCCATGGTGGCCAGTGGTCACTCACATCTAGTTAAGAATAACTGTACTTTCTTATAATTAACATAGTCAGCTGTTGTGGATAGTCTGTCTAAAGTAATTTTTTATTCAATTAATTGACAATATTTCATATCACAAAATAAATAAAAATAAAATTATTATTTTTGGTGTATTAACTGAGAAAATTTTTAAATATCTGCGTTTACATTGAAAACAAAAAAGCCTTTAAACCTTAAGTGCATCTTTAAACATTTTTTGATCTTGTTTGTATCCTGTGTTAAGGTTATGTATACATTTCAATGTATTAGATCAAATTTTCATAGCAATTAGCCCTTCAAATTGTATTGCAGTTTATATTAGTAAACTTATTTCTGGGTGTGAATAAAATTAAACTAGTTATTAGGAATCCATATTGGAAAGTTTATGTTAAATTAAGATTTGCTGTTTTTGTTTTTTTTTTTATATTGATAGCTTTACTTCTTTAGTCTCAAATTAAAATTTTTGCCTGTGCCAAAATAATAGTGAAACAATAAAAATATTTAATTTGAAGTTTGGAGGTTGTAACATAATTTAACGCCAGCAAGAATGGTGTATGGTTATAATGATTTACTATTACAAAGTCATCAATATGGTGGTTACAAGTATTTATCGCTTAAAATTCCATATAGTTAATTGGTCAATGTGCATTCTTTTTATCACTTGTCTGTTATCTTTAATAAATGATTACGTTGTTCAGTTCGACATATGTAATAATTTATTGTAAATATATTAATACAGTAATTATTATGAATATGATATTAAAAAGTATTTTGTTA
Source organism: Lycorma delicatula (assembly GCF_047948215.1). Classification (NCBI taxonomy): domain Eukaryota; kingdom Metazoa; phylum Arthropoda; class Insecta; order Hemiptera; family Fulgoridae; genus Lycorma; species Lycorma delicatula. Next base: position 322,293,472 of record NC_134455.1, on the reverse strand, counting down.
AATTATTTAATTATTATTACATTTATTTTTATTCTAATTTTTTTTAGTCACTGTAATTTTAATATAATAATATGCTATGTAATTGCTATCATATTTGTACTTCATTATTTTCTTTATTTATTTATTTTGTGTAATTAAATTATTGTAGAATTTAAAAACAATTCTTTATTGAACAATTTTTTTTAAAATCATGATGAGGGATTTAAAGTCTTATAATTATATGGTAGATAGAATCATTATTTGTTAAAAAATATTGTTAACTTATAAAAATACAAGGGTGGTTTGAAAAGCTTATGCAAAGTACAAGAGTTGGCACCACCAGTGCTTATTGAGGGGTTTTCAGTTGGTAGCTTCTTTTGCAAGAGTGCACATCAAGTTTCGGATTAGTTAATTTCTTTGTGCTTGACGTCCGTTTGAATCGAGAGAGTCAAGTGATTTCTAAAAAATGGATGCAGGAGTTTCTCGTGTTGATTAAACATTATTTTTTGAAGGGCAAATCGTCTCAGGTGACTAAAGAAAAACTTGATAAATATTACATGATCATATGGACATTCGGGACACCTTGTTAAGGTCACTACTACTCCAGAAATGATTGATAAAATCCATGATATTGTGTTGGATGATCGAAGAGAGAAGGTGTGTGAAATTGCTAGTATTGTGGGCATCTTGATTGAATGCGTATAATATTTTGCATCAATCCTTGAACATGAAAAACCTTCTGCAATGTGGCTGCTGCGATTGCTCACATTTGATAAAAAGTGAAATTATGTGAGGTTTTCCATGAGCCATTTGTAGCTGTTTCAGTGAAATCCACAGAATTTTAAATGTCGTTTCATCACCTGTAGGCGAAACATGGATACACTACTGCACATCTGAGAGCAAGGAACAATCGAAACAATGGATTGCCAATGAGGAGTCTGCATTAAAGAAGGCAAAGACTGTTCTTTCGGATGGGAAGATTATGCTGACTGCCTTGGGATTTGCAAGAGATAATTCTCATCAGCTGTTTAGAAAAAGGTTCAGTGATTACAGGTATGTACTGTGCATCGCTTTTGGACCATTTGAAAATTGAGCTGCAGCAAACATCCACTTTTTTCTTTTATGGGTTTTGGCCCGTGAAAAAAGCTCTTTTCTATAACCATAATAATGGACCTGCTCACTCCTGCAGTTGTGGACCAAAATTGGTAGAGTTAGGGTTTAAACTTGTTCGAATTTCTGCACGCCTCCTATACACCAAATTTGGCTCTTCGGACTACTATTTGTTACCCAACATAAAAAAATGGCTGGCAGGAAGGACATTTTATTCAAATGAGGAAGTGATTAAAGGAACCCATTTTGCAGAATTAGAACAATTCTATTATTTGGAAGGGATCAATAAACTGGAGCATTGTTGAATGAAATATCTAAGCTTAAAAGGAGACTATATTGAGAAATAAAAAAGGTTTATCTCAAAAATTTATATGGTTTTTATTTGTGCATGGACTTTTAAAATCATTCTTGTTTTTATACATTACACAGTAGGCGTGGTAAAGGAATAAGTGTATAAATTTCTATTACCTCGTAACTGTGATTTTTCATAAGTATTTAAGAAAATTTGTGCTAATTTATGTAAGGTCTGTGAATTTCTTTCAGTTGTTTTATTACTACGGATCATGTGTTTTTGCTGAAAGCTATTTCTTCTAAATAAAAAAATTGTTAGTTTTATTGCTACTGTTAATGTTATTAGTGAAAATTAAATCTCAATTTAATGCAGCACATTAAAGATTTAATTTTTTTTCTAAAGGTATTGGACAGGTTTGTTTGCACCGATATTGCAAAGGCTGAAGCACTTGCTCAAAGTAAATGATTTCAGACATCGCCTCTTAAATATCATTTCTACTATTATGTCTCATTTTACTATGCAAGTTGTCCTGTACAGTAAATGTTTATAGACTATCTATCTACCTTATATCGTTACATGAATGCCAGAGCATAAAGAATATAGTATCGCAGGTGATTCTTTGTCTCCTTGCTATGATTGTGAGCAGTTTCATTCGCAAAATACTGATTAATAAATTTAATGGAAAAAATCTGTCAAATTCATGCGAAACAACATGAAAATTAATAAAAACTATTAACATTAAAGCCACAACAAGATCTTTGTTTCAAACCGGCTCAGTGAACTTTTCTGATTAGTAAATAGTATTCACTTGGATTGGGGTTAAAGGGAACCTTTCTGGATGACACGAACTAGTTAGTCGAATGAAAATCATAACGTACATTAATACTTTTTAAGCGAATATTATTTTTAGTGACAAGTTCCAACGGCATGTGTTTCATAATATCCTTCAAAGCATAGGAAAGTTAAAAAAATATTTTCTCCAAACCCTCAGTGTATCATCTTACTTCAAATGAAGTTTGGTTACTAACAAAAGTATTTTATTGTTACAAGAACAAATTTTTTCCTGTAATATTAAAATTGCAGACATACATCTAAATGTATGTTTTAATTTGAAAGATGTAATAAAGTTGTCAGATATGCAGAAATTAAATGAGATCAAACCTGTTAATACAGTATATTTTTTGCACACACCCTTTTCTATTATACAGCAGAGTAGAGGTAAAAATACAAAAATACATTTCATTCTAGTTTCGTTAAAATTTAAACTGTAAAAGGCAAAACTTGTTTAACTATATCAAGGATCTTTTTGCTTTGTTTAACCTCTGTGTCCCCAGTTAAGTATTGCTTCAGAGGATGAGACGAATGATTTGTAGCGTGTGTGAAAACGCCATCCCTGACCGGGATTCGAACCCGGGACCTCGGGGTGAAAGGCCGACACGCTACCATTAGCGCTACGGAGGCCGGCCTTTATCAAGGGTCTAGGCTAAATATAAATTACTCTGATGCACTGCAAGCATCCTTTTCGCCCTAAACTTCTTTTCCTTATCCTTGATCCTTCCTTCCCGTTACCGCTTCCGTAGATGTACGTCTGACCCTGCTAGTTCTCGCTAAGGATTTCAGGACGTGAAGAGCCGTTTCATTTTCGGTATCTGGTGGGGAAACTGCCTGTGGACCAACGTAGACGTCTTCCCTTATTCAGTAAGTAAGCATTAAGCCTAACGTTGAAGGGCCGATCAAATAAAGGCGGGTCTTTTTATCCTTGTTCCGAGTTAAAAATTTAATTTTCAAATTATTTCAACTTTTTTGTTTGAAAATTGTTATTACTATGAGAAAAAACATACATTTGTACAGGACTCGGTTTAGCCTTGTTTTAATTTACTTGTACTTAGTTAAAACTCCTTTTATTATGTGCATACATCTTTATTATTTTTATAGAATATAGATTTGTGATAGGTCAGTGCATTTATCTGACCTTATTCGAAAAACAACATTCACTATACACTTTTTAAGGTCACTAACCCAAGTTTTATTACAGTGATAAGCTAAAGATATACATTTTACTATATCGGTATGATGAATGTAAATGTATTTCTAGCTTGTGAAAGCTAGAAATATATTTATAAATATTATTATATATATATATATATATATATTTATGAAATATAATACAACTATTTTAACAAGTTAAAACTGAATGTGTGGTTTTTTTTGGGAGCTGAGATGTGTATTCTTTATTGGTTACCTGTCGATGTTTTTGTTTTAAAAGTTTTGTACTTTAAATCTTATCTTTTTAATTGTTTCTGTATATTTTTACTTACAGAAAATTACATTTTTTTCTGTTTGTACCGAATGGAATTTACTCTGTATGTACGGATTCTTGACAGTGGATTTCCTATGAATTCTTAAACGGGTTTAAGTTTTGTTTGCTACTTAAAGATAACTTCTTTCCAGAAAAATATTTTCTTTATTATTTTCTAGGTATTTTTATTTACTTTGTAGTCGTTTAATTTGTAAGGCTGTGTTTAACATAACAATCGTGCGATTTTTTTCTCACAGTGACCCGTTTGAGAACAGTCCCATAAAAAATGTATTTCCCATAGTCGAATTAAGTTACGTTTATGAGAAAAGTGATAATTTATTACATGTCTGCATATATACTATTTTCAATTACGTATATATGTGTATTACGTCATTTTTTTTTATACAATGCCATTTACTGATCGCTATGTTACTACTCTTTGCCCTTTGGATTAAGAGCCAATCTGCATGTTCCCGGATTTTAAATAAATGGAATGACCATTACTGTGACGGTTAATTGCAAATAAGGGTTCTAATCATAATTGATCTTTTATTTTAAAGACTACAACCTCATGATGCATAAACTAAACATTTTCGAAAATCTCCGACGTTCAATAACAAGCGAAGAGAAGCAAGGTTTATCCTGTCTTCATATTTTTCAGAACTACAGCTGTGAGGAGTACTTAACAAAGTTTGAATGCAGTTTTCATGAACATATTAAACGATTTTAGTTGGTTGTAAAGAACAAAAGACGATAATTTAATAATATTTCATGAATTAGAAGCTGTTCTGGTGAAGTGAATGAATTTTCCTTGTTTTTTTTTTAATTTTTTTATGCGATACTTACATCATAATTTACTTATATTACTGTAATTAATAAAAAAAAACCGTAATTTATGTTTGTCGTAACACAACTTTAAAACATTTTTTCTGCTCTCGCGGTTTTTCTAAAATCTTTATTTAAAGTAAAGAGTAGTTTTTCGTGTAATTTGATTTTACAATCTGACCGACGCGCGTTTGCCAAAAGCGAATTCATTGTGACGTAGTAGTAAAGTTGAAATGTTCCTTGAATTAGATTTTTGAAATTATTTGTTGACATAAGTCGTTTTTTAACCGTAGGATGTTGAAATTTTTGGATTTAGGACTGCCGTAACATGTAGTAGTTGTGCACCTCCCTTTTTGATTGCAATCAACTGAACCAAAAGTATCCACCAAAAAAGCTCAAAAAAAAAAAAATTGGGTTTTTGACTTTTTCTTAACTCCAGTAATAAGCCCTCATTGAGAGCTTTTGAACGATATCATACATAAGTGGTACTTATTTTCATTGGTTCCAGAGTTATAGCCAAATGAAATCTTAATGAAAATTTATTTAATAATTAAATTTATTAATAATTATTAACCTCTGATTGTAAAATAATTTTTACGATAAATAATAATTCAGTAATAACAATATATATATATATATATATATATATATATATATATATATATATATATATATATATGAAGAAATATCAGAAGTTATTACTAAAATGAAATTTTATGTACTTTTCATTTAAAAAAAATTCGTGTATGTAATTTAATAGGCGTACACGGAAGTCGTATGGTGCCCACATCAGATTTGGTGAAACTTCTGATTATTTAATATTAATTCAAATAATAGTAAAATATTGTATAAAGATAGCCCACTACAGTGTGTCATTAAAAGTTATGGGTATCCTAAATTTATTGATGCAAATGAATTGAATGTGGACGAAGTGCGATACTGAATTATCAATAGACCCTAAGACGTTAGAATTAAAAAAAAATAAACAAAAACTTTGTCAATGGTCAGGAAAATAATATGGTCACAGGTGATATATCGATTTGGGTAATAATTTTATATTGTATATTAATTGTAATTGTTATTATTGTATTGTATATTGAATTGTTGTAGGAAAACACACCTGTGCCTGATAATCAACCCCACGGTGTTTTATTTGGGGATGGGGTAGTTATGTTACAGTAAAATCCTGACGCATTACATTCCATAAGCCACGTGTGCTTCATATCACTTAATAGTTAGAAATCTACCGTGTGATTGAATGCAATGCAGATGCATTCTGTACCAGGTGTACAGAATAATTCTTCAGTTCTGAATAGACTCGTCGAGTAAAGTTCTGTTGCAGTATTCGTTCTATGTACTTCATCGTGCTTATTTAATTCATCTTTAACAAGTACGCGAAATGATGTTAACAATTAATTATTTACAGTTAATGTATACTAATTGTAATAATGTTAATTGTATAAATAAAGTTCATATTTTTTAAAAACAGACCTCGTTGAGTTTGAAACTTGTGTGAATAGGTCTTGAATTGCATATAAACTAAAATGTGTATGTGTAATTTAATAGACGTCAAGGAAGTCATGTGGTGTCCACATCAGATTTTTTTTTGGGAGGTGAATTCGATTTTCTCATTCTTTAAAACGACTAAAAATTACATCGGCCCAAAAGGGAAATATTTTTTAAATTTACACTGAAATTTTAATTATACTGTTTAACATAATGTAAATTTCAAATAAAAATTTACAGTCCTATTAATTTAAGAACTATGTTTAAAACGAGATTTCTTTATGTCGTAGCGAACTCTCCATTTATATTTTTCTTAGATATCTGACCGAGTGAGCGCTACTGTTTGGGAAATTATTAATTTATCGTTTCCCTCGTTTTTTGAGTAATTCTTATTTTAATTCACGTTTGCATGTTGTTGAATTAGACATTTGTATCTTACTCGAGATGATTCGGCTAGTAAACACTATTGACCTGCATTCATTAAACCGAATGAACATTGACCGTTCAATAATAGATGTGGGTTATAAGGTTTATTATTTTGTTATAAGTTCGTGTTAATTTACACGTAACTGTTTCGCCTGTTTAATAATTATTCTCTCTTTTCCAGTTTTAAAAGGAGAAATTGGGACTCACACGTATCATCCTATATATTGGTGTAAATATGTACTGATTTAAAAGTGTGTACTCATGTAAAGGTGCGTACTTTGTGTAGCAAAAATACGCACGCGAGAACACAAACCTCAACTTGTAGAAGTTGAGGTTTGTGTTGATTGAAACAGAATTGTTGATTTTCCGTGACAGACTAAATCGAATGCTAGTTAAACAAACTTATTTTAATCATAGGTCTTTTCAGTCCCTTTAGACCGGTGCCGCTGTTTTCCAATTTGGCGTAAGCTAATGTTATTGCTAGCGTTTTTTTGGTTGAATTAGGAAGATACGTATTTAGATTGTGGTCGAAAATTTTATCAGATTTGAATGTCTGTTCATTTATTATGAGGGTCGTTCAATAATTAAAGTAACAAACTGCTCTGAAACTAAAACGGTTTGTTTAATCGGTGACTTTTTTTCACCGTCGGTGAACATAATCTCCAGTAAAATTAATACACTTGTCCCATCTCCGAATCGGCTTATTTATGGCTGCTGCAAAGAAATCTGTGTCTTGATGTCGGAGCCAATTTAGAAAATTTTGTTTTACGTCGTCATTACTATTAAACGTTTCACCGCGTAGTGTCTCCTGAGTAGACGAAACAAATTGAATACGATAGGGCCAAGTCAGGACTGTACGGGGGTGAGCTAATACTTCTCAAAGCGATTTGTCGATGGTTTCTCGAGTTACCTGAGCTGTGGCGTTATTGTGAATCAGAATGATACCTTTGGGCATTGGCAGTATCCAAGGTGTTTTTTTGTCACAATACTGCTAGCTTCACCTTGTCGATAAACATTTCACAGGAGTATGCGCTGTTTATTATTTATGATCGTCTAGAAAATTAACAAAACCCGAACCTTTTACATCCCAAAAGATTATCATCATGATTTTCCTGCTTATGATTGAGTTCGGAATTTAGATTTTTTTTATCGAAGAGTCGGAGGAACCCCATTTACGGGCAAAGTGTAGGGCTGGCTAACAGGTTCCGCAAGATGTTAAAAGAGTATGTGTGCCTGCGACCTACCGACTAAACCTCCTATCTCACCGTTTCTCTCCTCCCGGAGCTGGCCCCGCGATCAAGCATAACTCGGCCCCGGGAGGTCCCTTTGAGCTCAGGAATTAGGAGTCACCGTGCCTCATCACTGTCGCCCATCCACGAAAGTGCGGACGAACGACGGCTCCGCAGGGAGGTATCCATCCACCCTTCAATCTCCGTTCGTAATCTTCATCTAAATCCTGACTAGGACTTTACCAGTCTATTCCGTGGTCCTTGCTTTGGTTTCTTTTCTACGGATGGTATGAGAGATCAAGTCATTGATGGAATTCCATGTGGCTTCATCGCAGAGCATCTAACATGCGATGTTCTCCGGAGTCAATGAACCCAGGTGTTCATATTGGCACTTTAGCGTTTCACATCTGGGGCAGCGGAGTACTACCTGTTTCGCATCATCACGTTGTCCCCATTATGGGCACTCATCGTTTAACGCTCTTTGGCATTGAAAAAAATACAGCCGGAAACAGCCATTGCCGGTCAGAAACTGGGGTGAGCGCGTAACCGAGCTCACCAAATCCCCGAAGGACCTACGGCTTAATCTCAGGAATGAGAGGACGAGTCCAAGCACCCGTGGATGCCTCGTTCCAGCGTACGTACCATCTTTCCAATAAGAAATCGTTTGTTTCCCTTTTATCGACACCCGCATACGACTCGCACCACGATTTAGCCAGTATTTCAATAGGTGGTGAGCCTGCCAAAAGGAATGCAGCTTCTGCTGAGACGCTCCTGTACGCCGAGCACACCTTCAGGGCCACCCGCCGCTGTAGTCTCCAACGTGCATACGTTTTTTGCTGCACTAAGAGCCTTGCAGCACAGTGGTATACCGTATAGTAGAATGGAGAAAACTACATAAGTGTAAATTTTACGCTTGGAGGACATGGATCCTCCAACGTTCCCCAGATACTTACACAAGACCCTGAGGTCCTCTCAGCATGACCAGCCACGTGGTTGACACGTGTAGTAAACGAGCGCCTCCGGTCAACGAGAAGCCGAGATACTTGACTTTATTGTCTGGGTAGATAATGTGCTTGTTCACCTCAAATCGTATGCGCTCCAAGTGCCTCCTTCCAGCTAGGACCACCGCTCTAGATTTTTGCGGGGCCAAACCTAGGCCATGTTTCGACAACCACTCATCGATTAGGACCATGGACCGATTCGCCTTCGAGGTAACATCCAACTCTCTCAGCCACGATGACAAGTGCCAAATCGTCGGCAAATGCTACGGTTGAAACCCCTTCGGGATAAGACAATCTAAGGTCATCATCATACACGAGGTTCCACAGAGCAGGCTCCACAGCCGAGCCCTGTGGAACCCCGCACTGAACGTTAATAAACAAACGCTGGTACCTCAGCTCATACACCACCTTCGATTCTGAAGATATTTCTTGAGTATCCTTTTAAGGTATAGTGATATACCTTTCCTCTCAGGGCTTCGAAGATAAGATACCCAGCTTACAGAGTTAAGCGTGTTTTGTACGTCCAAAAGAATCACGGCTGAAATACTCCTGGACCGCCAAGTACCGTTGGTGGTGCGTTCCGCCACGCCTATGATTTGTCTGGCAGCATCAACCGTTGAACGGCCCCGCCTGAAGCCGAGCTGCAAATCATTTAAACTACCATTCACCTCAACCTTTTGATTTAGTCGTCTTACGAGCAGTTGCTCAAATAGCTTGCAAAAGCTGTTCGTAAGGCACTGCAGCCGATAAGCGGTAACGTGCTCAGGGCCGCCAGGTTTCTCAATAAAGACCAGCCTGGACAGCTTCCAGTCATCTGGAATGTAATCATGAAACTTCAGTTGAACTTTCAGAACGTTACTCGACAGTCAATGAAGTTCGACTGTCTTTAAAAAATTTTCTACCCGCTCGTAAAATTTTCTGATTCATTCATAAAACTTCGATAGTATTGTTTGGTCGTACGAGAGTAAATGATAACTGATTTTTCACCTTCGGAAAGCAAAAAACGGATCACTGCACGCTGTTCGACTAATTTCCAACTTTAAGAGAACTCGCCATCGAAATTTTGAGGTTATATACAAAACAATTTTTCTTTTTAACAGCTGATCAAGTCAGCTGAGCAAGTCATCACAGGGTAACCGACTTGCTGTTCTGAAATTATAATACAGTATTGTACAACATAATACGTATCATACAGGTTCTGTTGCAGTATCGGCCCGTAGCCAAAATTAGTGGGGGTGCTATTCCAGAAAGTTTTTTCTGGGCCTTTTCAAGGCCGTGGTTAAAGTTTCCTGTAAAATAAAAGAACCGAAACAATTAACCAAATAAAATAGCTGAAAACAGGATAATAATCTAATTTTACTCTTTATGACATTCAAGAATATGATACACGGTTTTTAAGCACATTGTGCTTAAAAAATGTATTGTAAAAATGAGTGATAAAATAATAAAATGTCTATACAGATAAAAATAATAAATAGTAAAATGTGAATACAGATAATATTTTTTTGCTATTATTAGATAATAACATAATAAAATGTCGGCTTAAAAACACTATAGTCCGGTGGTGCTTAATTTAAATTTCTACGTACACAGAAACAAATATATGATTACTTTTTACTAATTATATTCTTTCGCCCTTCTAGCATGTTTTTCGACAGATTTGGCAGTCAAAGAGCCGTTGCTTTCCGCCATCTTCTGATTCTACTGAAAAAACAACTAAATCACTTTCATATTTCTTCCACCGTCTAAACTAGAAAAGGAACGATCAAGAATGTTCCATACACACGCGGAGTAAAAAAAAAAAAAACTATCTTTCACCAGCACGCCAGGGTCGGCACTGCGGCAGCTGCAGTTCTCTCCGTCGCAGCCTCGCGTGCAGCTTTCTATGTGCGCATGCGCACAACAGCCAAACACCACGCCGCTGGAACTGTGAAGCGCACAGTTTCATACAAAAATTTTTGTATCTTTTCCATAAACTGGGGAATAGCTACTGACTTTAAGCTGAAGGATTATACATTGTACAAGTATAAAGAAAAAAGGACTCATTATATTAAATGTTACCGATAATATTAAGTGGAAATAGGGGGTGGTGCAGTTCCACAGTGCCTATACGCGAGCCGTCATTGTTCTGTTGTACGAACCTACTTATCAACTGTTGTGCCTTCATAACTATTTGCGTCTTTAATTATTGAATGATCCTGTACATCATGCATGTTTGGATATTTCATAATGTTGAAATACATTAAGATGTAATCTTTTTGATGTGTTGAATGTTTTTGCCGATGTTAATTTTCGTGGATTTGTGATTTTCTGTATTAAATGGTTGGGAAATATCGGTTATGTCACTTGATATCCTTTGACCGGTTTATTTTATCACTGAAGCTATGCCATTTGTCCATTATAGAACATTTAGTGGTTGGAGCATTACCTACACATTGTGTTTTGTCAAAAAAACACACGCGCGCGCGTGTGTTTTTTTTGCTGTATTGTATTCAATTTTTTTAATTATGGAATATTTTCACAAGTCTTAAGTGTATGTTTAGATAGATATATTTTTGTTTTCGTTACTTTTGCTTTTTAGTTTTATTTATTATAATGATTTTGTGTAGTAGTGAAAGAATGAATGCAGTCGGACCTATTTGCGTGTGCTAATTGCTTTACCGTGTTGAATTCTGTGTAGTTTTCAGGTGATACGACATGTGTTGACGTTTCTAATGATCTCACCGTAAACATGTCAGTGTCTCTGCTGGGACCATACTTCTTACACTTGAGAGACTGTATAAAGTCGGATGATCGGAAATGTGGTGAATAGGTGTATTGTTTACCGTTTTTCTGCATATTTTAGAGTTGTGCTTTTGTCAGTCGACTTTTATTTTGATGAAGTCAAGAAATATATTTTATTTGTGTTCCTGTTCAGGTGAAAAGTTTAATTTACGGTGCATACAGGTATGTTAAAGTTCGGTACATTACGACGATAACGTGGACGTATCTGTATCATTCTCATTTTGTGGATATATTCATGAGTATTCGAGATATTTATCGTGTATGTTGTAAAAATATTTCTGGTAGGACGAAATTCGGGTAAGGGTCATCTCCCACTGGGCTGGTCTAGTGGTTAACTTGTCATCACAAATCAGCTGATTTCGCAGTCGAAACTTCTAAGGTTCAAATCCTAGTAAAGTTACTTTTATACGGATTTGAATACTAGATCTGGGATATACCGGTGTTATTTGGTGGTTGGGTTTCAATTTACCACACATCTCAGGAATGGTCGACCTGAGATTGTACAAGACTACACTTCATTTACATTCATACATATCATCCTCATTCATCCTCTGAAGTAATACTTTACGGTGGTTCCGGAGGCTGAACAGAAAAAGAGAGAGGGTAAGGCTCATCGGAAGACCGTCGTGTGTAAGATTTGTTTTTGAAAGTAATAAAGTTTGATTTTTAGTAAAGATTAGTTATTATTGTGATCGAAACTTGTGATGGTACTTTGTTGTTCGAGTTTGTTTTATGAACGAAGAATGTCTCCGTTATCGCTGTTTTAGTGTAGAGGTTTTTTACCTCGAGTAATGCTGATGTTGATTTATGAGATGTGTTGATGGTTTTTTGTGTGAAGGTTTGTGTTGTTTCTTATTATGCGTTTGGATGTATATTATGAATAGCTTTTCTTCGTGTCGGGCGACTTTTCGAGCAGAAACAGTTTGATAATTTACTAAGGGGCGTATCTGAACGGGTGAGGTTTTGAAAAATGTGCTTTTGAAAGAGCGGTGGCTTCGATGTGGATTTATTTAAGGAAATGAATTTATGTGTTTGGATTCGTCAAAATGATATTTTCAATCGCGATTTGATGTTTGCTAGGCGGCAGTTTGCTCTGTAATGTTTGGCTATTGCGTTATTATTTTTGTAATTTTTTAGGCTCATACGTTTCAATGTTTGGGTTATGTTAATCGTCGAGTTCTGTTTGAGTATTTGTTTAGTTAAGAGTTGTAGTTTATTCTTTGTCGTAGGTCATCTTGTATTTCGGTGTTTGTATTTTATTCAGCTGTTTTCTGAGCAGAGGTTTATTTTGATAAAAGGTTGTTATTAGCTCTATTGAGAAAGTTATATTGAGTTTAGGTCTTTGTTTAATTATTTTATTACGTTAATTGTAGATATAGTGCTTTATTATGAGTAAATTACAATCCTTTCAAAAAACAATAAACTGTATATTTGTTATAATAGATAGTTCACAACCTCGGTAGAAGGCTTTTATAGTACGCGTAAAACATCTATTGCTCTGGAACTTTATAAAATATACAACCACTGTGATAAGCTAAATCAATCGGCATTCAAGTGTAATAAACTTTTCGACAGATCCCAGACGTATGTCTTCCTAACTCCAAAAAACCGAGGGATAATATTAACTGAAGCAGAGTAGAAAACGGCTGCACCACTCATTAAAAATAGATGCAAAAGCTATTGTTAAAAATCTGATGTGGACACCACATGAATTCCTTGTATGCCTATTAAAAAATTAATTTTTTAATAGGCGTACTTATACACATTTATTGCTGCACTTCATTTAAACTTATTTCATTTGAAAGTGAGATACAATCCCCCAATTCTTTAATATAGTGGACAGTTATACAGAAAAATGGCCCTCAAACTTTCGTTAGCATTTTATATTAATTTTGTTTCACGTCGCTCAAGTAGATATGTGGTGTAAGTGAGAACGTGTCGGATCCGTAATCATGCACACATCGGTTCGAATCCGACTATATACACGAATTAAAATTTTTTTAGAGGTTTATTTATTAATAAATAAATTAACCTCTGTAAAAATTTTTGAATTAAAATGAAAAGTACATAAAATTTTATTTTACTAATAACTTCTGATTTTTTTCATTTTTTTTTTTGTAATGTTGTTATTGAATTATTATTAATTGTTAATTTTTTTACAATCAGATATTAATAAATCAAAACTTAAATGAAAAAAAAAGTTAAAAAAAAATATGTATATTAAGTCGGATTCGAACCGATGTGCTTTTGTAAGATACAAATATTTTTTTAATTAAAATTTTATTTGTCTATAACGCTGGAACCAATGAAAATCAGTACAATATATAGTTGAAAAGCTGTCAACGAGGGCCTATTACTACAGTTAAGAAAACGTACAAAATCCAAATGTTTCAAAATTGAAACCCCGCTTTATGTAGAGGTCTGACTGTATGCACAGTTTTGGCCCATTCGATTGCAATCAAAAGGGGAAGTGCACAACTAGATGATACTACAGTCCTAAATACAAAATTTCAACATTCTACGGCTAATCATTTTTGATTTATGCGAGATAGGTACGTACGTACAGACCTCACGCCGAAACTAGTCAAAATGGATTCAGGGATGGTCAAAATGGATATTTCCGTTGAAATCTGAAAACCGAAATTTTTCGCGATTACAATAATTTTCTTTACTTCGTACAAGGAAATAATAATACGACGTTTTGTTTATAAATGTTACATTAAAATGTTTTATCGGTTAATCATGAATAATAACATTCCAAATAATTCGTAAAAAAAGGCAAATAAAGGTTTTTGATGTAAAAATTCAATCTGTGTATTTAATACAATTTTTCCTTATTTCTGTTTTTATAAACGCGCGAATATGGGTAATTATTAAAAATCCAAGTCGTATCGAAAAACTAATCGAATGCCCCTGTCCGAAAGACGTTACCGGTACGAAGATTACGATCGGTTGCAATTTCCTATTGTTAATTGTTGACATGAAAACAGCGTTCAAATCGATCGATTATTTATTCGATATAAGAAAATAAAATGTTAATTTGTTGTCGAAAACAAATTTTAATAGTGGAGGGTAGGGCGACTTCTCATTTCAATATTTCAATTTATTACCATTTTTTCCCCCGTAAAATTAGTTTTATTTCCAAAATTAGTTTATTATTTATTATGTTTTATCTTCAGGTTTTAAATCATTAGATTATACTGTTATACGCCGGAAATTTAGTATTAACATCTTGTTTTAAAAACATGTAACGATGACCGATCGGTTTTATGCCTGCTTTCTAATTAATATTTTGTGTTATTAATATTTAATATAACGTATCGTCACTAGTGTTATCTCGTTCGGGTGGCAGTTAAGTTCAGTTCTGATCGGAAGGGTGTTTGAAAGGCAGTACGCCGAGTCGATAACAGTTTGAACTGATAACGAGTTAGTGGTCTTTGCTCCGTTGAGGTCGAAATGTGTTTATCGTGTCCATTAAACGTTTTACTGTCAGTGTGTCGTGATGCCGGCGTGCGCTAACGAATCTTTGAGCAGGCTGTGGTCGGCTACTCCTAACGGGTGCCTTCAACGCGGAAGCCCGCCGTCACCTTCTTCTCCAGGATCTATTTCCCCTCCGTTGAGGTTGGATCGTAGTCAGTCGTTGGGTTCGCTGACCCGGCCGTCATCTTCTAGTGTATCAGGAGCGCCGAAGCAGGAACCGGAACCCGGTTTATTAGCTCGTCTGATCGGATGGTACCCGTCATTCATATTACGGTTCACGCGTAATTTAATAGCGACAGTAATCTATTTAGCGTGGAGCCAATTTCTTTTCATCGTTCCTACTTTATGGTTATCCGGATGTTTGTGGTTATTCTGGAAGTGCTTTCAGCCTCCTCTAAATATACTCAAATGGATGTTAACGTTTCTCTACACGCCTGCTACTGAACGTTTTCGGAAGAAGCGTACGGTTCTTGTGAGTTGCGGAAGCACAGTGCAATCGGTTCATTTATCGAGAAATTTGTACATGGCCGGATTTAGAGTAGTTGTTTTTGAACTGGAAGGGTTATTCGGTCTCGCTCGGTTTTCGACCGCTGTGGAGCGATTTTATACCGTACCTAAACCGGAAGGTGATCGTGCCGAAGCGTATATTAGTGCTATAATTAATATAGTCGAACGAGAGAAAGTAAGCTGCTACATTCCGGTCAGCGTCACCAATAGCGCGTATTACGATGCTTTGGTCAAGCCGCATTTAGAAATCATCGGCTGTACCGTTTTCTGTCCGGGTCTTAAAGAAGTATGTCTTCTAGATGATACCTATGAAGTGATGAAACGCTGTCAGTCTGACGGAATGGCGACACCGCATTATTATCCTGTAAACAACAAAGAAGATATCTCTCGTTTGTACGAGAAAGGTATTTTACAAAGCGGGGATCACATCATGGTCAACGTCGGTCCTCTGGGATGCCGAGACCGCACAAAATTAGAAGTACCGCGTGACAGGAAACTATTTAGATTGACGCATTCGGTCAGTCATCAGCGACCCTGGCTTATCGTACGCGATTATCCTGGAGATCACTTTGTTACTTGCACGACGGTTAAAGAGTCCCAGGTGGTAGCGAACGTTATTTGTCGTGTGGAGCCTAACGGTGGCGGTCTATTACCGGTAGATCATCCTCAGATAGATATCTGGATGCACCAGTTTCTGGGAAAATTACGTTTCTTGCGCCCGCTGTCGGGTCATCTGGCCTTCAGATTCGTCGAGTCTTCACCGAGCGGCAGCATCGTACCCTTAGGTTGTCGAGTGGGATTGAGTTTACCTTATATCTGTCATACAAGCGTCCATCCGAAAATCGTTTGCAAACCTTGTCGCCATTTCAACAGTAACTCTACCGGTCCTTTGATTAATAAAAGAGGACGGTATTGGATGCACGAGTTATTGATAGATACCATTAAGAGACCTGGAATAGAAACGTTTATTCGACTTATTGTAACTTTATTAAACAAACGAGAAGTGTTATTTGTGTACTGGGATCCGCTTCCCTACTGTGCGTACTATCATTTGCAGCTACCGTTAACCAACATTTTGAGGTTTCTTCGCGGTCGTCCGGTCCATCACGGTAAAGTGCAGCACGCCAGGTTCAACAGAGCGTATTCAGTGCCCATGTACCAGCTACCTCCTGGATTAACAACTTAATCGGATGTGTTTTTAAGTGTAAAAGTTTTATTTATTAATAATCGTGTCTATGTTTAGCGCTCAAAAAGCGGAGAGTGTAATGTGTCACAGCGAGCTTATTTTTGATTAGAGCCTTCACCTTTTAAACCGAATTAAATCATTACAAGAATCTGCGTTTTAGTCGTTTAATTTAATCGATTCAAATTTTAGTTTTTTCTTTTTTATGAATTTTGCTCAGCTTAAATTAGTTTTCTGTGATTAAAAAAGGACAGAATATAGTGAAATTAGATATTTTTATAAGTATCTAATTTATAAAATTATAAAATCTTATTTGTAAAATCTAATTTTTATAAATTATCTATTTTTATAAATATCTCTGTTTTATTTTTATGGAATTTATATAAGTTTTTATTTTTATTTACGTCATGGAGTTGTAACAGCGTACAAAAAATTAATTTTTTTATTATATTGGTCTTATATTAAATACGGTAATTGAATTTGTTTAGATATTTATATCTTGAGATTCTTGAAAACTGTAGTGCAGAATGATTAAAAAGGTGAAGGTGAAGGTTTTAAACGCTTAAAAGTTTTGGTGATCAAAACTTTACGTGAAGGCGTGAAATATGTGCAGATTAAGATGTGTGTAAGGTTTGTAATTTAATTTAAGAAATATTACAATATTAATATTTCTCAGAAAAAGTAATGTAACACAAAAATTGTAGACTACTTTTATTAAAGTATTATTGATAAGAGAATTCTATCAGATCACTATTTAAATTTGTTGCTAATTTAATTTTACGCACAGCGTCCAAGATTTAAACAATAAAATGCTGTGCTTTTTGTGAGTATATTATATAAACGCTATGCCGATTTATTTGAATTAGTTTAAATCACATGAAGGTCATATTTTTACTTGAATATTTTTAAACGACTAGCTCGATTTAGCTGTTTTAACAATCGTATTTTTATCAGGATCTGTTCTCGTTATTAGAGAACGTGTAATCTAATCCGGATTCATAATTCTCGTCTTATTTCGACCTAGTCGTTTAAATTTAAGTAAAATGAGTATACTCTTTTTATAAAAAATATTTTAAACGCGTCTGTTGCAGAACAAATGGTAAATTTACCTATTTTTCTGTAAAACCTAAGTTTAAGACTTATAAAAATAAATGCATCATTGTAATGTAGCCGCTAATACTCATTTTATTTTTACCTATTGTGGTTTTTATTTAATTGCATAGGGAATAATATGTTAGGGTGTAGTTATAGTAGAATATTTTTATTTATTTTACTCGTACTCTGATAGCTAAAATTTACTAACATAAAAAATCATAATCTGTCTTAATTATAGACCGATAAATAAGATTAAATAAATAAGCTAAAAAAAAAATTAATAAATTTTATTAATTTAATAAGTTTAATAAATTAAATTAATAATCGACTAATTCTTTCGCTTTGTTATTATGAAAAAAATTTCTTTTTTAAATTTGGTAATTTTGGAAGATTAAGGTTTAAGAAGTTGAAGTAAACAGTTAATGTTATTTTTACATTACTTTTGATGTAAACATAAACCACTTGATACAAATAAAATCGTTCACTATTAGTGTTAATATTTTTAATTAAATTGAATTTTTTAATTTTTATCACTTATTTTTAATAGTTTTCAACAATTAAATTTCTAATTTAATTAATTAAAAATATCTTACTTTAATCTAAAACTATTAGGTAAATCGACTTGTATTGCTTGCACCTTACTTTATTCACCGTTGTGAAAAATGTTATTGTATTATTATTTAAAATTTGAGATGTGGTAATTTATACGTTAGTGTAATTGTTTAATTACCAAAATTAATACAAATTTGTTTGTAATGTTATATATATATATATATATATATATATATATATATATATATATATTATCAGTTATTATTTTTCTAAACTCTGTTCATTTTTGTTAGATTTTTTTGTATAAATAATTTGTACATGTTAACGATGCATATTACAATATGCTAACTGTACCGATAAGTAGTAGGCGTGCTATATCTTTGTTGATGAGTATGGATCTTAATAATTCGCTTTTTTAACAACGATAAAAAATGGTATTTCAAGGAAGTTTTATTTCCAGATCGCTTTTCTTTTAACATGTAAAATTCATTATATTATCCGACATTATTCTTCAAAAAATGAAGAAAATCAATGTTTCTGTAGGACTTTAAACCTAGGTCGATTTTTATAACCGTCTGCCATGCCCAAAAATAATTATAATAAATGTGGCCGGTTAACCGGACATCACGGCAATAATATGTCATAATAATTTCTTCTCGGGCAGTTCGGGCGTTTTTAACAAACATTTTTCCTATTTTGGCCATTTTTGAAAATAATTATCTTGATCAGGAATTATTTTTTTTTAAAAACTAATGTATTCGATGCGATAAGCTGAAAATCTGTACGGTAATTAAAAACAGTCGTTATTAAAATGTGATATTTGTAAGAAAAAACGAGATTAAATATTTTGCGCAAGAGGGGGCGGTGTACAGTAGCTTTCGCAAGAAAATGATTTGCCAGCACCTTACGAGCATTTGAGCAAAAAATTGTCAGACTATTTATTACGTGTTATTACAGTACTTTCCTGTTTGCAGTAGATATTTAGAAGTTATACGGAAAGAATTATTTTTCAAATAATGATTTCCGTCATCTCATAAACGGTTTATTTTAATTTACTTTAATCCCGGTCAGGCATGGCATTTTTCATACGCTACAAAATTCCATTTCGATATCTCGCGCACAAGCTTCAAGCTTATATGGTGATATTATCAAGCTAAAAAAAATCTACACTTACAATTTCTTAGTGTATCTAAACAGATTTTTTAATTTTTTAAAAATAACCATTTCTGACCGAATGTTTTGAAAAGAGGCCGATATCTGGATAAATGATCGAAAAACGATCAAATTTGGCAAGGACGGTAAAAAAAAGATTTCATTTGTTGTCGAATTAATAATGTAATTTATTATTTTTTGTGGACGTTACACGCGGATGTTTTGTGGAGATAGATTAAAAAGTAATTAAAAAAACGTATTATAAAACGAAAAATATTTTTGAAAAAAATATTATGATGCGATTTATTAACCTGCGTACTCATCGCCAAAGAAGGAGTGAAAAACCTATCTTTTTTCTGCTTACGTACCTTCAATTTTATTGAAATCGATACGGTTGCAATTTTTTACTTTTATATTTTTTAAGGAACATCATCAAATATTTCACTTTTTAATGGATGTTAAAGTTTTGGGCCTATATGCTTCTTAGTTCTGCAGTGTTAGCGCGCCCCGGCGCTCTTATGCTTTGTTACCCTTACTTGCTGTGAGTAAGAATTGTTTAATTAGCTTTATACAGGAAGATATCGCAGCTTATAACTTATCGAATTCATTAGTAGATTATACGTGAATTTACGTAGAATATTAGCGATGTTACGATTTGAGACTAAGTAAAACGCTGTTGTTTACTATCGATTTGAACTTGAGAAAAGATAGATTACGTTTAGTATGTAATTATTGTGCATTAAGAAAAAGCTATTGTTACAGTTACTATTTTCATTTTTCAATTGATTTAAGTGAGCATGAAAATCTAAGTAATAAATTTGGAGATCTTATAAAACCGTTTATGTTCTCCGCTTCCGCCAGCCTATTCTCCGTTAATTGTTTTCAGTTTACTTGTATCCAGTATTGTCGATAACAATGCTTTTAACATAATACCGAGAATGTAAACTACATCAGTTAAGAACTTATAATTTTGATTTTGTTAACTATTATAAAAATATGAAAATTTGCTAAGAAAATATTTTTCAATTGAACAGAGAGATTTTTCAGTTCTTCAAGCCGATTACCGGTTACATACATTACCGGTTACCACATTTTCAAATGTGACAGGTATTCTTATAAAATCGTGATTAGGTTTCCATTCATTTGACTGTTTTCATTTCTCAAGTGGTGCGTGATACTTTGTTACTAACTTCTATAAAATAAGTTAGTTATTGATCAAGTCATTCGACCCGATCAATTATTTTACATCATTTCAAGCCTTACCAAAAGGACCGATTTCGATGTTATTTTGTTATTGTTATGAAACTTCCCTGGAAGTTCCCGTTATCAATTTCGGAAGAATTTTTAAATGAGAAATTACATCGTCTACATAGACGATTTAAAGAGACTTTTTCTTTTTTTTGTAGTCGTTTTGTCTTACTTATCGGATCGATAGCGAAATTATAGTATTCCTGATCTCATTCTGATATTCAAAATAGTCAAATAAAAAGATAAATTTTCTCATTCCAGTGAGCCTTAGCTCGTTCTCCGTAGTAATTTATTTACACATTTTCTTTGTGTTCTTGACCAAATGTCATAAACTCGCAAGTTTATCGCCTTTGTGTTTCTTGCAAACGGCTATTTTCTTATAGATTTCGGTTTTTCCTAATCTATTAATTATGTTAGAATTAAAAATAAAACAAAAAGTGTAAAATTAAATGGACTTAAAAATAAAACTGACAATATAAAACCGCATTAAAAATAATACTTATCAATTCTTTCAAATCGTTTTATCATCCTGTCGGAACCTGATTCCGAGTTGCATCGGAATGAGATTGTAAAAGAACAAAGCACCTACCAGTTTACAATTGATATAGAATGATCTTTTCAATACACACTTTTCTCAAAATCGGTAATTTATTTGTGTTCCCTTTGTTTCAAATTTAAAAAAATTAAAAAAAAACAAAGTTGGAAAATACAAGAGCTGTATTTTGTCCACTTGGTGAAAACCCTGTTAAGCACCTAAAAATTACATTTATTGGTACTATTATGCAATGATTTTTTTCATCACCATAGCTTTAATTTTGGTAGTTATATAATATAAACACCATCCGTACATTAAAAAAAATCCTTTTGGGAGTTGATAGGATCATATCTAATGAAAGAATTTTTGGCTTTTATATATATATATATATATATATATATATGTGAGTGAATGAGTGTGTATGGTGGGGGGAGGTCCACACAAGAATCTAGGTTCGAATTCCTCTACGTCTCTGCAATTTTTACTCGCCATAACATTCATTATCAATCATAAAAACAGAGACTGTTAATTAGGAGTATTTCTGTAGTTGTCAAAGTTATGAATCGTATTTAAATTACACTATACTAAGTACATTGTATATACCAAGTACATTATACTAATTACACAGTGCATATATACGAGAGTATGGTTCATTTTTAGCCCTGCACTCCTTAAATTTACCGTTTACAAATTTACAACTTTTCATGCTAAGTTCGTTATTTTTATTTTCTTCTTATTTCTTGGTGGTTTATGTTTACCTGGTGATAATCACTATTTTGCTATGTAATAATTCACAAATTGTTTGACAGTGAACTTAATTCTGTTTATTTTTTAATTTCAAAAGTGGATTTGTATTAATTATTACTTTTTTTTTTATAAATGTCATTTATAAAATATGATGTCTTATAAGAGCCGATTCGGTTTTTGTTTGTAGTTGCTATGTGATAACTTGCTTTAAAAACGTTTTGTTAGTACTGGCAGTGTAATTTTTTTTTTCTAGTAATTAAATTGTACTATTTTATTGTGTAGTGGTTTATGATCTAATGAAATTTTATATATATATATAAATTAACTGTGTGTACAATATGATTATATATATAAATTAGTAGACGTTTTATATTAATGGCACCGCGTATATTATGCCATAGTTAAATTGGTTATATAAATTATAATTATTCTGTAAGTGATAAACTATAAACTAAATACATCAGGAAATTACCTGTAGTTAATAGTTTTCAAGGTTTGTTGTAATTAAGCTACTGTATTTTGTTTTTGTAAATCAGTTTGTTTTTACATAGATGAATATAATAAATACTTATGTAAGTTATTATAACAATTAGTTCAATTATTAAGTGTAATAATGTGTAATTATTATTTTATTTATACCAGTTTATGTGTAATATGTCTCTTCGTGAATAGTGATAAAAATTCTAATGTAATATTGTGTTGTATATTTAAAATTGTATATTATGTGGTTTAAATTTTTACTGTGTGTGTGCTTTTAAAAATTAATGTTTTAAAACATTAAATAGTTTAATTTTGTACCGAAAATGATCTGTATTTACTTATTCTCTTCCTCATTTTTTAACCTTAATCGTAATATTTTAAATATTATAAATGCAGGGTTTTTCCAGTAACATAACGTGTGACGTTCACGTACTTCGTCATTCATAATTCACAGACTTAATAATTAATTATTTAAGTACATATTAATAAATATAAAAATTGAAACGAGTGATCTCAAGACGCAAAATAACTGTTGTGATAAAAGAAAATAAAGTTTTTAAATTTCTTACTCGATCATTTCGGCTTAAAAGCGTTGATATTTTTATGTCAGGAAAGTTTGTTTACGTTAATTATGTTGTTCTCAGCGACATGATCACCCACACTTATATTTGTATTTTCTGAACCGTGAGTTACGAAGCGTTTTCTCGCCATTTGATTGTTAATGCCAGTTGTTTGTAAACTCGAGTCGGTGATGTACATTTTGCAGTCGTGTCGCCACGAGTTTCCAAATGTAAACTGTCGGTGTTGAAAAGTTAAAAACTGAAAACGAAGGTTCGCGTTTTCAAGATGTGTGGTCGATCTTTATACGCTTCCAAACAAAAGAAAAAATTAACAGAAAAATTTATTTACTTATGTATGCATTTTTAACTAAAAAATTTGTAAAAATTTATATTTTTTACATTTGTAACGCGCAAAAAATGTTAAAATGCCACATTAACTACCTCATAATCAATGTTTTAGCATTTTTTTAGCTTAATTTAGAGGTTTAAAAAACTGATATTATTTGAAAACAATGTTATTAATTGATTATTACAGTACTTTTCCCTCCTTGCAAAACTTACAATTCGTGAAGCGGTTGTGTAAATATAATCTTTTTTCAATTGTCAGTTCATTCCTGTCGCATTAAACTTCTTCAGCACATAACGAACATATCAGTTTTTTATCGTTAAAAATTACCACCTCTGATTCAATTAGCTATTTCTTGAAAAATATCCGGTCACTGAAAAACCTTCTATTATCCGTGTAGATAATACAATTACAGACTCTTCACGATATAGTACAATTCTTATGAGACAATTATGAAATTTATGAACGTCAATTATGAAATTTATGAAGGTCAATTATGAAATATTTTACGTCAGATTCCAATATCAAATAAAAAAATAACTGTAGAACTTACTAAAAGTACATATTCTTGAAAAAGTTTTATTCCGGAGTGAATTTTTGATTCTGAGTTAACGATTATTCTGCTGTATTTGTAGAAACTTTTCTACTAAATGAAGAAAAATATTGTATGCATTTGTTCTTTATTATTGCGTCTAAAATACCATGTTAGTGAAAAAAATTCGTGTTTTTAAAATGTATTATTGTTGTTGAGAGCGTTATTTATAATTTCTTAAGTTTATACCTTTTTTTTATTGGAAAACCTTGAAGAAAGAAGCCGCATAAGTTTCGGCCGTTATAATTTTTCAATATATATATTTGTTGCAAAACAATTTATATATATACATCGAGTTAAGACTGTTCTGTTCCACATTATTTTATTAAAAACTCATTTAAATAGAAATAAGTCGTTTATATTTAAAGAAGTAGGCAGGAAATCATACATGTTATCTTTTTTGTATATTAATTTTCCAAACTATAACTAAATAAAATATTTACATACCAATTTAAAATTGTTTTATAAATATATCGATTCTTAATAAATATATTTGAAGAAAACGAAATAGTAACGAATCCAAGGAAACGTTTCAGAGTTCCATTCTTTATTTATGAACATGGAGAAGGAAATGAACTTCGCGGCTTAAAGATGGCAGCGGTTGAGAGAGAGGGGGCTTATTGTTTTGACAAAGCATTACCTTTAGAACTTAACCGGACGATTAAAAGATGATTATTGTATACGTTATTGCACAAGAATTACTGTTTATCCGAACATTAAAACCGTAAATAAGAGCTTTGATTTTCATCGTGTTTTAATATCTTAGGATAAAACTTAATTTGTTAGTATTAACAGAAACTCGGATTCAGATAGCGATGAGATTCATAACTGTGTCATCGATATATGTATAATGTTTTTACGGTGAAAGTTGATGGGGAAGTATAATTTTGTACACTAGTTCAAAAGTTGATAAAATCTAAAGTACATATCTCTAGTGGGGGGCCAACTTCCTACTTAAGCTTGAGCCTGTAGTTTTCCTTTTTTTGGAGGATATTTATAAATGACAAGAGTATTATCAAAAATATTTTTGGAATTCTTTTACCCGCATCGCAAGCGCCATGTGCTTGTGATGTCGTAATTACAGTATTTGATGATTTAACGGCCGATCGTGAGGTGTATCTTTCCCGGTTAGTACACCTGTTGAATCTTCACACACGTTTCAGAAGGTTAATTAAGCCGGTTTGAAGAAATTATTGCTGGTAGCAGTAATTTTTTCACACCTGTATATCAAATTAAACTGTATAATACGAAAAAACGTTCAGAATAAAAGGTAAAACAAAATTTAAAAATGTGACTATAAAATTTTATTTAGTCCAAAAGCAGGTATTATAGCTATAAGTTTGAAAAACTTAGGGATAGAAAAAACAAAATAACAGGGGAATTAACAATTACATAGAGGGATTACCTATTATAAATATTGATATCAGAGCGATATATTAGATTCAACAGACCCGCGGTAGTTAAAATTTTATTTCTGGCCTTTATGGAGCTGTCACGGTTTTGCTGACGTGAAGGTAATAAAATTATTTTCCACGAGAATATGGTCAGATTTAAATTAAATTAACCGTTCGATTAGTACTGGATAATGTTAAGCGTAATCAAAACGAAATACTTCTTACTTTCAAGTACGTTTGTCTTTTATCAATAATTAAGTTACCGAATTAATTTTATTTAATTTAAAATAAGTTTTTTAAAATAAAATAATGTTAATTCGGGGGCTGTAATCAATCATATTTTAGTTGTATCGACTAGAACTGTTTCTAATTTTCAAAAATGGAAATCCAGATACCGCATAACTCTTTATTTATTTATTTTTTTGATGAAATGCATTACAGAAACTCGAAGTTTGTGCATAGGAATATGAAATGTAATTTTTATAGCGCATGAAAAATGCCTGACTGGGATTCGAACCTGGGACCTCCGGATGAAAGGCCGAGACACTACCACTCTTACTACGCCTTTTATTATCATACCTTACAATAGTGTAAAGTCGTTTTTTTAAAACATTAAAATTGACTGTTGTCAATTACTGTTGAAAATGACGATGCTACTTTTTAAAATATTAATCTGGTTTTTTTTAATTATTAATTTCATTTATGTATCTATATTATTATATTTTCCTCTGATTATCGATTCATCCCAGAAATTTTGGTGATTTCTTGTTCAGGATCGATTTTTGGTCGTAGTTCGAGCAGTAACGAATACTATTCGATTTACCTCTTTCACCGTATATTACTGCACTTGCGAAATCAGTGAGGTGAAGTTGAATGTAACCAAAATGTATTCGTAAAATCAACATATACTGACGATGGATTGTATCTGTCTTCAGTTTAGGCGTGTAATACAATCAAACTTGCCGATCTAACTTTTTTATTAGACAAATCATATTTAATGTTACCTTAAAAATAATTCGACGAATCCCGATTAAGAAGAAACACCAATTTGTAAGATTTGTCGCGTATCGTAACTTTACGATTCCGTCGCTTATCGTTCACAGGTACGCCAAGTCCACGCTCCTTTTTGGACCATGTATTAATTAATTTATTCTTTCTTCGCATAAAACGACACGGTACGGATACAAGCGTATTATTAACTCGTATTAGTCCGATTTATTTAGCCCTTAAATCGTGCTTATGGATGGATAATAAGAAATTCGTATGTAGCCGTATAATTTGTTGTGCTGTTAATTATTAGTTATTGTTTATTATTATTATCAATATTATAGCATTGTTTAAAGGTCGTTATTGCATTGTGAATGTGAAGTGGAATAAAACTGTAAATGCAGCGCGTTTTACTTCGTTTTATTGTTAACACGATTTTTCCACCGTTGCAAATATGAGTGCTTATAACTCGAAACGAAGGGATTAACAGAAAAAAGGGTTTCACCATTGTTTTTCTTGTAAAATTTTAAATCGAAATCATGTGTCATGTCCACCTTCCTATTTAAAAAAAATAAGTTTGATTCAGTATGGCGGATTCAAGATGGTGGACAAAAATTAAAAACCCACCATAATGCAGATTTTGTTTAACTATGTAGAACCCCCATTTCTTTCTGTTCACAAATACCGTTCACAAATAACTTTTTTTTTAACATAAAAATAACACGTTTTATTTTCAAATTGATTCGTCATTTGGAAATGACTCATTTAATATTTAAAATCCTGCTGATTACTGTTAACCTTTTGAGTCCAGAAGAATGCCGTTTAAATATCTGGAATCATTTAATATTTCTTTGATACAAAAGACTCGATGATAAAACCTTTCGGAAAAACCTTTAAAAAAACACTTTTTTGCCCATGGAGTGGGCTAAATTTTTCGATTCACGTATTAACGGCAAAGACCATAAGGAACTGAGCATTACTGTCAAATGATTTGAAATCGATTAAATTTAATGTACAAAAACAAAAATTGTATCGAAACTAACAAAGAAATTATTAGATTTAATATCATAATCTATTTAGTCTAGTATGAGTACTGATTATTATAATTCAGCCCGAAGGAGTCCATAAGTAAATTAAAGTTAGAAGCTCGCTTAGAAGAAGCGTGTGAAAAGTTTAAAGTCAGTCAAATAACTGATGACTCAAAAAAAAAAAAGAGTTCATAAAAACTAAAATCATCGGGAATAATCGATTTACAGATATAAAAAAAATCCTCAAAAAATGACATCGTTTTTTCGTTGATATTTTCAGTGAAATTATCAACGAAAATGACTTTACTACGATTCCCAGAGAAAGTTTCTGTACAAAAAAAAATTAATCATCGAAGTCTGTGCAATAGGTTGTGAGTAAGACTCATAAAAAACATTAATAAATTATAATTCGTACGGATCGAGTTGAGAAACTTTTTATTTTCTTATATTCAATACCATCTGAATTCTGAGATCCAACATAGTACTGTTGCTTTACGCATCGGTAGATTTTGCGTTTTGTTGCGGTTTTATATTTTGTTGGTGGAAAAAATCTTTAAATCGCGACGAATATTCGTAAATAAATATAGCCTTCAGTAGTTAGGGATATCAGTAGTTATGAGATATCAAAAATTCGGAATCGCCTAAAAACTTATTTTTTTATTCATTTAAATTTATAAATACACTAGATAATATTGTATAAGTTCAGTATGGGATGGCATGATTGTAAATGTTGAATAATTAAAAAAAAATTAGATCAGTTTTATTTAAGAAACGTGAATTTAGCTAAGAGAAATCTATCACTTGAGAGAGAGTTTTCTTCTGCACGGATACTTATTAAAGATTTTTGTAAATGTGTTGCTCGCATGTGTGTTCACATGCAAACAACTTGTCGAGCTATTCAGTGCTAATAAATATTCCTTTTAATTAATTGTTATTATAATAATAACAATAATACAAGATATAAGCTATTATTTTATTTATTTATTTCAAAATGTTCATATTAAAATGGACGTTGGTACTTTAAACTGTGGCTTTAGGGGTCATCATTTGGTGATCCGCTAATCAAGTGTTTGATAAATAGAACATTTATTTAAGTCTGTAATATATAATAGAAAGTAAATTATCTCACATATCGCTAGAAATAAATTTATAAAAAAAGAAAAATTTTTCATGAAATAAATGTTATCAAATTATTCGTCCATTACTCATTTTTCAAAAAAAAAATCTTTTTTGATAACGAATTTACAAGTTATCAAAACTCAGAAATCCAAGTTTACAAGTTCTCAGATTGTAGGCCTCAATACAAAATCTTGCATGAGTTTTCAGTTTTTTTACATTTTGAGATTTCAGTGTTATAATCGAATTATTGTTTTATTTTTTTCCCCCTATAGATCTGCACTATGTTAACGTATTTGTGGTCGATTGTCAAACATTTTGTATTAACGTAAATATTTGGTACATCAGAACTATAACATAAATTTCTAAGTTTCTTTTTAAAAGATAAAAAGTCGTAGTTGTTTTTACACGTAATTTTCATTTTCAATTATCGATAATGGCCCCGTTTTTTCTCTAATTCAGGGTGCTGTTGAGTATGTAATATTAGTATAGTTTAACTTTTGATATTATAGATATGTGTATACTTCAGAGATAAGAATGAAAAATAAGAGTGAAAATTGCACCTAACATTCTGATACTGTTTACCTGTTTAAAAAACACACACACACACATATATATATATATATATATATACTCGTATATAACTACACTATTTTCTTATTCATACTTGTATGTGTCACTTTACTTAGGAAATAGGATCTGCAGATATAGATGCTGAAATGTTTGGATTGGGCAGGATATTATAATATCTACAATATCCATTTTGGATTTTTTTCTTAATGCAATATATCTTAATTCTATGCCTGATAAAACCATTTAAATGTACTGCAGGTACATAATCTGCTAATATAAAATACTGTGTGTAGTCCTAATATGTGATGTATTCTTTCTATATTTTGATCTTTTAGTTGTATATTATACAAATATTTGATTACACGCTTCGCTGTGGTACATTGTGGTTGCATGGATGAGAAATGAGAAACAAAACAAAGCATACGTTTCATAGAAGTTTAATTTTGCAATACTTGTGGATATACAATATTTTTTGTTTTCCACTGTCTGCGTAGATATAAAGGCTATCGGTTTGCCGACTCGGGAACACGCAATATACAGTTGCCCATGTGAGAAGCAATCCGCATCTAAATCTAAACCAAACAATTCTAAAGATTGACCTTGAGCTTTATTGATTGTGATTGCAAATGCCAATCGAATTAGGAATTGCAATCTTTTAAATTAAAATGGTGTATCGGTCGGGATCATGGGTATTCGAGGAATGAGGACATCTTCACCTTTGAAAGGCCCGGTTAAAATCGTTGCTTCCACTACGTTATTCATCAATTTCTTAACTGCAAGTCGCGTGCCGTTGCAGAGTTTTGGCTGATTAATATTCCGCAACAGGATAATTGTCATTTTTTGATCGAACCGTTGCTAGAATCAATCTAATGAGGAATGTTTACCCAGTTTCTCCTGGCGCATCCAAGAAGAAGGTCCCCCCAACTCCGTCATTTATCATTTGCATTATGCGATCATAAATGCCTTTCTGTTCACGCGTTAATTTGGGAATGTTTGATTGGAAATATAACTGAATATCACCAATGTTGTAACTCTGTTCACTGCGTAAATCCACATCAAATGAAGCAATCGCAGCTCGGGTGGGTGCTGGCATTCCCAATTGACTAAGAACTTTATTTGCAATAGCTAAGCACTTGTCTTCAATATTTATCAATGCTTCGTTGTAAATGCCTTCTGTAAATTCCATGGTCATATTGGTATTTTCTAGGCGTACTCTATGCAAAATATCCTCAGCCATATGCGATCGATATCTTTCCCATAACTCTGTGGGAGATGAAGGGAAGCAAGCGGTCAATATAATTGCGAATAATGCGCGAATTTGGTTTGGATGTGCAGTGTTGCACGCGTCATTAATACATATATCCCACTGTTGGTCGTTTTCTAATAAATTCAGAGCTTGGTGAAAGGCGCAGCTCAATCACGACACGATCACACAAAAGTACCTCGATTAAAGTGAATATTTAATTCAGATTGTATAATAACTGAATCAGATGCAAGTGGATACGTTTTTTTTTTTTGTTAATAAACAATGTAATTGGGAACAGGTATTGTTTCACATGTCACTGCGGTTGTCGTTAGCTAGTATGGCGAGTGTTCCCCTCGCTTCCGGCAGATGGCGAGGTCACTGGTACACAGCTGACCGTTAAAAAAACTGTTTTCTCGCGGTCGCGGGTATGTGACTGATGCGAAAAATAGATAAAACCAATCTTTGATGCCGGTTATATATCGTGCTAAAATTTTAGCTCAATCGGTGCAAAACATTTTGAGTTTTTGAAGCGTACACAAACGAACTTAACATTTTTATATATAAAGATTTGTGGGCTGCGAAAAAAAGCCCTAAGTCGCCCGAAAATACACATCATTTTGCTTACAAAAGCAGAGTAATGCTTAAAAATTGTTTGTAATTGCTTAAAGTTGTGCTGTTTCAGTGTACAACGTGATTCTCGAGTATGAATCTACTAATGAATTACGGTCTCCAAAGATAACAAAACCCCGCAGGTCAATTGAGAAACAGGTGAGATTTTGATAAAAACGCGATTCGTAAAAAAATTACACGAATTTGAATTATTTAGAAATAGTTTAGCGGTGTATTATGTCCTTTGGAAGAGAATTCGGTTATTGTCTTCGACAACGCTTCTTATCATTAAACGAAAAGAATTCCAGAAAAACAATGATATCAAAATGTAGCTTAGTTCAAAAGGAATAATTTTTGAAGAGGTTTAAGTTAATGTTCAATCACTGCAAAGGGTTTCGCGTATTAATAGTAATTATAGTCCGTATAAAATTGGTTTGACACACAACGCCATATTGGTAAGTCGTGTTTTTATTCGGCTCCTAACGAATATGTTTGCCGGCCTCCGTGGAGCGAGTGGTAACGTCTCGGACTTTAATCCGGTGGTTCCGAGTTGGAATCCCGGTCAGGCATGGCATTTTCATACGCTATAAATCATTCATATCATCATCTGAAGCAATGCCTAACGGTGGTTTCGGAGGTTAGAAAAAACAAAAAAAAAACGAATACTTAGTTGTGTGGTTTCAGTGTTACTATTTGTTTATTTTGTTCTTTGCTTTTACATAGCAAAGAAGGCTAAATGAACAAAAAACGATTGTTTGGTCATATATATGTAAAAAAATAACCTAACAAAGGATTTTTTGGTCATTATGTAGGCATATTATTTTCTGTGTATTTGGTTATTTCGACTTTTTTTGTTTGCATACCCTTAAGTCTATCTGGGCTATAAGAAAGTTGGATGTTTTAATTTATTTACTGTAAGTCATCCTTCTTGGTGGCTTTTCTTTTTGTTTTGGTGTTTTTTTTTTTTTTTTTTTTTATTAAAATACAGATGTTTTAGCTGTTAAATATAATTCAAAGAAATTTGTTACGTAATCAGTTGTGATTTTGTTTACATTGACTACAGCCATACGGGTTCTTTGTGATTGGTCGTTGTGTTTGACAGCGGCCATCTTGCATTGATCTGATTGGTTTTCCTTTGTTTACATTTCCAAATTAAAAATGTACAAATTAAAAATAGATAGATGTATTAAAAATAGATGAAAACAATCTTTGATGCGGGTTATATATCGTGCTAAAATTTGAGCTCAATCGGTGCAGAACATTTTGAGTGTTTGAAGCGTACACAAACGAACTTAACATTTTTATATATATAGATTTGCACATTATATTATTTTATTTTTAGTTATTTTTAATACTAGTAAGGTTAGTTTAATGTCTTAAAATGTGATTTTTTTTTTTATAAATTTTTACAAATATTTTGTTTTGGACAATGCCAAAATGTTTTTTGGTGTAAATCATAGTTTGCTTTTACGTAAATTGTTATGTTACTGAAATACGAGTATTTATTAAATTTTAAATCATTATTTATTTAATTAATCATCGTCATGATGTGGTATTCTGCCTGTTGGCAGGTCATTGGCACCATGATTTTCTCCATCTGTTTTTGTCCAATGCTTTTCTTTTCGTCTCATCATATCCTTTATTGTATCCTTTTATATCCTTTTATATCCTTTTACATATCCTTTTATGTATTAACTTCAGCCTCTTTCTTCCTCTTCTTTTTTCAACTTCATTGTACTCTTCAAGAACTGTATTTATTATTCCTTTTCCCCTAATTATATGTCTGATCCAGTTTCCTTTCCTACTTTTGATAGTCACCTTTCCCCTCACATTTATTTTCATCCCATATTCCTTCATACCTACTTCCAATGCTTTTATCATTTCTTGTAATAACTGACTATCTTTAGCTGCAATCAACAGATTGTCAGCAAATCTGACAAAATATATTTTTTTTTCCATTTACACTTACTCCTTTTGGGCCATTCAAAATTTCTTTCAACATTTTCTTGACATAAAGGGTAAACAGCAGCATTGCCTCACTTCTCTGCCTAATTCTAACCAATTTGTGAGATTCTCATTTATTTTCACAGCTGCTTTTTGCTTCATACACAATTTCTCTGGTCAGTCTCCTATCCTTCCAATCAACTCTTTACTTTCAGATTCTTAAATAACTTTTACCACTCTATCAAATGCCTTTTCCATATTTATAAACACAAGCTCAATCCTGTTCCTCTTTCAAAACATCTCTTTCCAATCATTTTAACGAGACCAGTCCTAAAGGTTTTCTTCTTCCTTTTCCTTTTGTGAATCCATAGTGTTCTTTCCCAGCATTCCCAGCATAAGTATTGGTATCACTATTGTTTAAACAGAATCTTCTGGCCATACTCTAGTATCATAAATTGTATTAGATATTAAGAATATTTCATCTATTCCTTCATCTTCTAAACATTTAAAGAGTTCTACTGGAATTTCATCTACTCCTGTTGCTTTCCTGTTCTTCATGTCTTTAATAGCTTGTATAATTTCAGATCTCAAAACTGATGGGCCTTTCTCCTCTTCCATAACTTCTTCTTCTACCCCAGCTTTCTGTGTTTCCCGTTTCCTTCTCTCTAAATACAGGTTCTCAATATACTCTTCCTATTGTTTCTTTATCTCATCTTCTTTATAAGCTCTTTTACTATATTTCTTCTCAATTTCTCTCACTTTATAAGTAGGATTTCTTCTACCCATTGTTAGGTTTTTTGTCTTTTTATACATGCCATACTTTTTTCTTTTCTAAATCTTCTGCATCTTTACATTTTTCTTTTAGCCACCTTTTCCTAGCTTTATGTGTTTCTCTCTTTAATTTGTTATTTAGTCTTTGATAGATTATTCTGTTGTATCCTCCTTTAAGTTTACATTTTTCTTTTTTCCATTTTTCATATCATTTCTTGTTGTTAGCCAAGATTTCTTTGCCATGGTGCCTTCATAAAAACCAGTTCCTTTCTCTGCAGCTTCTGTCATAGATGATTTTATCCTTGACCACATTTCCTCTGCTGGTTCATTTTCCCTTTTACCTTGAGTAATTGCCTTTGTCAGTATTTCACCCACTTTTACTCTCCCTATGTCCTGTAGCTCTTCTTTATTCCATTTCTTCACCTTCATTGCAGCTTGAATTTTTTTTTAATCTTCTTTCTATTTCCATCATTAACAAGAATAGGATCACTTACTATGTTGGCTTCTGGACGCCCATTTTCCTTCTTAACAGCATTTTCAACTAAAAAATGATCTCTCTGAAAGTGAAATCCATCTGTTGGTCTTGTCCAATTATCTCTTCTTTGTTTACAATTCATAAAAAACATATTCATAATGAACAAATCCTTCTCTTGGCAACAAAGCCTGTCTTCTCTTTCATTTTGGGTTCCCAATCCAAACTTGCTCATTGTCTCCTCATATTCGTGTTTTCCCACCGCTGCATTCCAGACCCTTGTAATTATTTTACAACAGAACTGTTCATTTTCTAATAACTCCTCAGTGGTATTGTACATATTTTCAATATTTTCATCCTTATACTTCGATGGTGTTTACACCAAACTATTACTAAATTTTTTGGCAGCATTGAATTCCTTAAAGCCATTACTCTAGCGTCCAGATAAATAACTTTTTCTACTCTTCTTACTAATCTTTACAGCTATTCCAACTCAGTTTTTCCTCTTTTAATTCCTGAGTAATATAAGGTAACTTTACCACTTCTCAACTCTCCCCTTCCCATCCCATCTGACCTCGCTTATCCCTACTTTATCCATTTTATTTAATTTTCCTTCTTAAGGTAAGTTTTTCAACTTACCTGACAACAATAATGTTCTCACATTCCATGTAACTACTTTCACTGCTTTGTTTTTGTCTCTGACACTACTTCTGCTACCTCCAAGGATCCGAATGGGAAGTCATTTTACTTCTCCAATATTTAAAAAAAAATAAGACATCACTATAGTGCTGACTAGCAAAAGTAAGACAGTGGTATTCTGTTGCCTTCTGAATCCTAATGTGACTTCCTGTAGAAGGAAGTTTCTTCTGTCTTTGTGGGCGATTTATTTATTTAGGACACCCTATTGCACTGGGGTAATAGAGTGCTCTAAACCCCTACTCTGTTTCTGTTTAGCCTCCGGAATCACCGTAAGGTATTACTTCAGAGGATGATATGTATGAAGTGTAGTCTTGTACAGTCTCAGGTCGACTATTCCTGAGATGTGTGGTTAATTGAAACCCAACCACCAAAGAACACCGATATCACAAGTTAGTATTCAAATCTAGGATTTGAATACTAAACTGCTACTGCTCATCTGTCTTCCAAAAAGACCAACCAACCTTAATATGCAATCGTTGCCCCCTCTATACCATGGGGAAGTGAATTACAGGATTTTCCCTTCATGAAATCTAAGACCTAAGTGGCATTTCTTAGATTCTCTAGTACTTGAGGTTTTAATTAATAAGAATCCAGAAACACTGGTAATGTAACCTGTCGTTTAGGAATAATATTCCAATTGTTTGTTCCAGGGTTAACTAAGGTCATACAAATTCAGCTTACTATCTTCTATGGGCATTGTATGGTTTGATTTGAGAGCTTTATATTTACTGTAAAGTTTATTTAAATTCTTTCTCTACGTAGTAAGAATCATGAAGAATTACATCAATTCATGAATTGGCTAAAATTACACCTTTTAATACTATTAAAGCTTCGTCTTCCACAGCAGATTTCTTACAAAACTCAATATCATCTGAGCTGAATTGGAACTTTTGAATTTAGCTCATTTATTTCTTTTGTGGATGAATATCATGTTTTATCTGATTTTATGTTACTAAAATTACTATGATGGCTTTCTGCCTAAGTACTTTTACTTGTTTATCAAGTTAAATAAAAAATAGCTCTCAAAAGAAAATCTTTAGGGAGATAACTTCGCTACAATTTACATTTTATTTTTTACAGCACCATCAAAACCTAATGAAAGGAATTATGTTTTAAAAACTTATTTTTTTTTTTGCACACACCTTAGTTGGGCGACTTGGGAAAAAAAATATATATATATATATATATATATATATAAAATTAAAAATTGTAAATTTTACCAAGTACTAAAAATAAAAATTTAAACATATTTGAAAAAATTATTTTTGTTTTCAAATTTTATTGTATCTTAAAATTTTATTCGTGTGTGTTAGGCGAATTCAATACTATCTATGTGACATCGGTACTCGTAAAAATACGAAATTACTAATCAAGTAGAACAAAATAAAAAAGAAACAAGTCAGAAGTCCAACTTATTTAAATGTACAGTATTTATATAATTGCATATTTTATCCTAGAAAATGTAAACTTTTAAATAAAAAAGTAACACATTACAATAAAAAGTGCATTACAATAATTTAAAGTACAATGAAATAAACAAATAAATAAGCTTACTTTTAAAAAAACGTGAAGTACGATATCTTCTCACATAATATATTATGCCTATTACTGATAAGATGAGACTGACATTCAACCACATTATTAATGATTTTATCACTTTCAAATTTTTTTTATCATACTGTTTGTCACTAATCAGTTAACAATTCTGTCTTATTTAAAAAAAAACTACGCAGTAGCATAATTAACAACGAAAAATGATACAATAAGTATATACAAGAATCATTATAGTCATGGTATTCTGACAAAACTACGCAGTTAACACAAATAACAGTGAAAAATGATACATATTGTAACAAGACCGGTATAACGGACCTGAGTTCCTACTAGTTAAGAAGAAATTAGTAAAAAATATAGTGGGAGGAATCCAGAAAGGGACTAAAAGGAACCCTTTTAGTAAACGTAACAAGTCCGTTTAACATTCGTCTTTGTAATACTGCCCAGAGACACTAAACAGATGTTGTTCCGCGAGAAGAGTTACCGGACTAAGGTTTGGAATTTCACGGAAAAATGTGAAGGCGGTCGATCATTCTCACGCTTCGAGTTGGGTCCGATTCGGCGGGTAAAGAGGATAGGAAAATAAATACTCCGGGAAAGACCAGTTAAAAGTCAGTTCCGGGTGGAGAGTCTCTGATGTCAGTCTGTGGGATGAAGTCTGCGAATCAGTGTAAGCGCAATATGTGACAGTGACCCTAAGGAGCAGCCGCTAAGTAACAAAAACTGCGAATAATATATGCAGTATAATTGAATTTCATATCTATTCGATGAAATGTGGAATGAAATATCAGGCGTAGAGGTGGATTCATAAGAAATCCGGGTATAACCACCACAATGAAAAACTTGCTTACTCTAAGAAAAAGCAGTTTTTTTTTGTTTGTGGGCGAAAAACGCTTGGGCGTTATCATCGCCCGGTAGTTATTATTAAAAGGGTAATATAACTCCAAAATAATAAGCTGTACAAGGTGTAAACGTAATATTAATCATATAATAAAAATTTACTAAAACAAGCCAAAAAGGCAAAATAAAATCCAAAACTAATATCACAGACAAAGTTGATAAAATATTAAAGATAAAATAATAGAATAAAGAAAGTATAAAAACTTACCTAACTCTGATGGGTTGTGCAAAAATCCCCACCCCGGATATTAAAATTAAACAGATAGAACTAAAAAATCAAATCGAAATAAAGGTTAAAATGATTAAAAAACTCTCCTTACAGAAAAACATATATAAGTATATTAAATCTTTTGCTGGTAAACCAGTACTATGTAAAAAGAGAAACATTCGCTCTAAAACCCTGCCATCATTTCCCAAGACATCACGAATGCTGCTGAGTATATTAAACTGACGACGCAACGCCGCATAACATACGGCATAACATGCATTTTAAATTATCTTTGAATTGAAACTCCAAATTAAAAAAAAAAAAAAACAATTTTTTTGTAATTAAAAAATTTTTTTATTTATAATAATTTTTATCATTAAAAAAGTTTTCCTGTGACTGAGTTTTTCGACCTTGACCTTTAGGGAAGATGCGGTAGATTTCAAATTTATGACTTCATCAACTGGTAAAACTTCATTAGTTTCACTGTTTCCTTGTTTACCCACTAATTACATTACTGTCTTCTATACATGTATAGTGGACACTAATTCTTCATGTGATATAAATGCATCACTATATTCTGGTTTTGATTACTTATTGAGAAACAAAATGTAACGCTTCTTGTCTATTATTTTTTAAATATATAATTTTTCACTGTTATTCGTGTAGAATAATTTATAGTTTTTTTGCAAAGTTTTTGCTTTTTCTAAACTAATGATTTAAGTGATTCGATTACTTTCTAATGACTGTTGAGTCGGTCACGTAGTTGTTTTATTTGTCGCATATATTTTGCCATTGTTGTTGATTTTGTCGGTTTCAGTTGATTTGCCACAAATAATGGTAATTCTTCCCCGATTGACTCGCCTTCAGTTGGTTGTGGTAATAAATGACATTCCTTGACAATCTTTTCTGCCTAAAATGTCACCATATAAAAAATATTATTTTTTAGGGAATTTACACAGTTGGCTAAAAGTCAGTTTCACCTGTATGCAACTTTAAACTATGTAACATAATGTAACGAGGAAAAATTTGTGTTTTCAGTCGGTAGTAATCGGCTGTTACAATTGCTATTCAGTTCAATTTTGTATATGTATCCAAAACAGTTGCGTTTATTAAAAAAAAAACAAAAAAAACATATGAACCAGTTTTTATATTTCAGGGACGGTGGGAAAATAATAATGCTGCTGAACATTATTATTACAAATTATATATACATACACACACAAAAGCGAGGTTTCCAAATTATCTGCTATTGATCCATCAATATTTCGATAAGGTAAACATAGTTAGAATATATTGGAGGTGTTGGAAGTGTTCCACGATCATGTAGTCCTTGATTCAGTTGCGCTTTAAAAAATAAAATATATTGAGGAAAGTTGATAAACTCAAACTTCGACCAGAGAAGCTTCCGTTTTGCTAAAACTACCCAGAGCAAGTATACAAACAGTATATCAAGTTTATCCAATTATCAAGTATATCCGATTCTAAGAAAACTTTAGTTTCGTAAGTATTATTGGAAAATGTTATATGCTCCATTCAGACGATTTTTCCAGAAGGGTGAAATGTTGTGAGAGATTTATTTTTCATTCTGAAACAGATTTATTTTCTTTAGCTCTGTCATATCTGATGAAGCACGGTTCAATTTAAACGAACAGTAAAACTGTAATTCTGCATTTACTGATCCGATGAAAATCATTGTGCAGATTTGGAGAAGGAACCTAATGTACTTGGAGTTCATATTCGGTATGGGATCATAAATTAAAGGAGTGTTAGGGTTTTATTTATTTGACGGAAGTGTAACGGTCGACTCATATCTTGAGTTATTACTGGATGATGCTATTTGTGAATTATTAAATCACCATTTGTTTGACATCATCGGTCGTCCCTATGATTGCTAGCAGGATGGAGAACCTTTTCATTATCTTCTTTAGGTCAAGGACTACCTCGATAGATCGATAGCTGTATGGCCAACGTCTTCAACGAATTTGACAACTTGAAAATTTTCATTTTGAGGTCGTCAAAGGTAATTTATTCAAATTCAAGTTTACTGAAAATTCAGTTGATTTTATAAATTGGGACAAAACATTTAGAAAACAACGTGTAGTTCAGCAGTTACAACCACCACGACTGCAAAAGGGCAGAAGAATGACACTTTGAACCCTTCCTTTGATATCGATTAAACTTAATAATACATGTAATAAGCTGTTTTCTTTTTATTTTTTTAAAAAACTGTTTCCTATTAATAATTGGAGAAACTGACTTTTAGCTTACTCGGAATATTATTTTATCATATTTAGAAAAACTACAATTAATTAAACACTATTTTAGTATATATATATATATATATATATGAAGCGCTTCGACCGCAGAAATGTTTTTAATTTTATTTTATCTTTCTTTATATCTAAGCTGTTTATGCTTTACAGATGATTTTTTGAGTACTTCTCTTCACAATTACTGTGTTACTTTTGTTTTTATTTTTTATTAACTGGTGATTGCTGTGGAGGGATATTTCAAATGTTAAAACAAATTTGTCCTTCGCCTTCTATAAAAACTATCACGATTTAGAATTAACAGGACAGTGTTTAGCAGATAAGTATCTCATTTTCGATACCGTAAACGAAATATTACAGTACAATCGCATTAGTCGAATTTCATTTTTAATACTCCTGCTGAGATTTTTTAAGAGTGCTTGATGATAATTTTTGGAGCTATCTCTTATTTAATATTTGAGCAGACATGATTTGCGCTGTCCTGACCTTTTATTTAAATAATTATGTAGCTGATACTATCGCGGTAACTGAACTCGATTTAGAGATCACATTAATTTTTACAATTAATGTTTCATTTTCTGTTCCGGTAATACGCATGCACTGAAGTTTTCCTTAAGTATAGTGTCAGTTATGAGAACAATCATTTTTATTCTAATCTATTATACTCTCTTAACTTTATATAACTTCAGATACTTTGCAGAAGGGATGTACTGTTCTATTTGTGCGATATTGAATTTATTTTTAATGGCGGTTTTTAACTTGAATTTTGGATAAAAGAAACAATGATTAAAGTGCAATATGCGTTCGTATGTCCGTAGTTCTGAATAAGACGTACACATTTTTTTTTGGATTAAGTTATCTATTTAATATTTTATCTGTATCGTACATATTTCTCGACGTAACTGTATAATTTTAAAATATTTTTAATGAAACTATCAGTAACTAATAAGAGTTATATGGTAAATATAATTATTAAATAAGCGGATTGAAATAAAACAAAGATTCTGTTAGTGATAATTTTTTATTACACTGAAAAAGGAACTATTTTATTTTATGAATTTTGAATTTTTATATGCTTGAGAGATCATTCTGAACATTTTCCAGACATGCATAAAATGTTTTATTCATATACAATGTAAACACCGTCACGATTACAAAACATCGCTGTCTTCTTATGCGACAGATATATTTTATCATTCTTAACTTTTCGGTATATCTGAATTTCAGACAAGATATATTTTGAAGTTCTTTGTAAAGTTTCATTATAACCTTAATGTTTAACTGGCATTAGTAAAATAAGAAAATATTCCTACAAAATTTAAAAGTAAAGAATGTTATGTATAAAAATGAATCGATAAATCCTTTTTTATCTTTATTTATTTACATCGTTAAGACAAAAAACTGCCTATTTCTCATTTATATTTTGTTAATAATAAATAATAGATTCTTAACATTTTGAGGTAGATGTACACTATTAAAGGCAAGATTTTGAACTTATCCTTCTCAGTTTCATTTCTATTAGAGTGAACTTTTTTTGATAGATATTAAAAATTATTGAAAAACTTTTTTTTAACTAGTCAAACATAATAGGTTAAGATAAATAAAGTATGGAATTACCTCCGAATATATTACTGAAAGATCGGCTCGTTTTCTTAATGGTGAATCTTCAAGTTTTCTTTGGCTTTCAAAAACAGGAAAAAAAATTGTGTTAAAAGATTATAAAGTAGAAGTAGAATGAAGTTGTAATAATTCATTCTACTGTTTTGATGTATATTATTATGCGTACACACAAGATTATTAATTATATATTAATTGTTGGTACATGTTAGTCAAATTTTGTAGCATATGAGATTGCAACGCTCGATCGGGATTCGAAACCGGGACCTTCTGCAAGAGACAGTACGAAGGAGGATATCGACTTCTTTATCTATTATTTTTTGCAGTTATCAACTTATGTATAAATAAATTTTTTTTTCAATTACACAGTTTTTGAAAGCTTCTATGTATTGAAATAGTTTGTGATTACCCTCTTCGTAAACGTATAAAAATTGCATAAAAAGCAAAAATACGCGTACGTTCAAAAGTGACATTCACTTTTTACTGTATTTTTCAACGATATTCAACGTATCGGTTTCATCGGAGTTCTTTTTTTAATCTAATCCCGACAAAATTAAATACATTAAATATTTAGGAAAAATACTAGTCTAAATTCAGAACGCCGCATAAAATACTCAACGTTCAGCATTGTTTAATCAAATATGACTGATTGAAAGCAGTTATCAAATTTATTTGTTGGAATGAATTAGCAGTAATAAAGATTGAAAAAATGGACGCTTTATTTAGGTACGTAAAACGTTTCGCTCGTCAGGCAAAGAATTTAAGAAACAAACAATTATTTAACTGCTAGGAAAATTAATATAATTATTTAAAAAAATTAAGATGGTTATTATTATAAAAACGGTTCTGCTAAACAATTAGTTTAACTGTTTGTGTGACATCTTTAGAGAAATTTTCATTTTTTAAAATTTCTGTAGAATTAAAGAATTTCAAAAATATATAATATTAAAAACGCATTTCGATAAGTTTAATATAACGTAATTATCTTTACCATATTATTTAAATATAAAGTCACAAACTATCGTCATCGAATTATATTATTTCATTAATTTATTTTAAGAGTTATTTATAATAAGAAGTTTTCCCCCAATAAGTGTATTTTTCTTTTAAAATATTCATTAAAACAAATTATATCTTTTATGTGTAATCGACGATGCGTACTTCGAAACTCTACAGATAAAATAATTGACAAGTTATAAATACATATACCAATATTTACATTTATTTTTATTGTTTTTATCCTAGTTAAAACTTCGTCATTTACAGTAAATTAATTATCGAAATAATTCCATTTTTAGTTCTTGGAATGGAATTAACATGGTACGCTCAAAAAAAAATTTAATGTACTCGTACTTGTTGGTTTTTTATTGTTGTAATATAGAAGCTAATAACTTTTATCCTTTACAAAATGTTCTTTTACGTATTTCCTGCAAGCGATCTGAAGTAGAACTACCTGTAGATAATGTTTACAAAACACGAATAATGTTGCTCGACCAAACACAGTATCGGAATGACACCATCTTAGCCTACTATCCTCGAGTTCAGGTTCGAATCCCTGTCAGACTCTGTATTTTTTGAATACAAGATTTCATTACGAATTCACACACAAGTTTTAAGTTTATGAGGTGAATAGATGGTCAAAAAAGGAGGAGTCTCATGATGGACGTTACCGTTCGGTGACATTGACATCCGACTTATTTAAATAGATTTTGGAGCTTTCACGTGCAATTTTTTGTTTATATTTCCTATTAGTAATAATTCTAACTGATTCGACTATCATTTTTTTTGTTACTTTTCTTATGGTGGTAGGTTTCGAATAGTTAATAAAACGTGAAAAAGTATTTTTTTTTTTTTTTAGGTTTAACTTATTTTTCCATCATTGTATGTATTCACGGACATTGACAAAAGAACACGTCGGATTTTGAACTTCTGAAAACACGTAAAGGAGTATTGACAGTGATATTTTAATACTAATATAAGAGATCCGTTATAAAAATAACCGAACTTTATTTTTTATTCTTTATTATTAATTTTACAGGTTATTGGTCCTTGTCCCCTTCAGAGTATTCCCCTTCCCTATTCGCACACCCCTATTCTCAGCGGTGTTTCCACTTCGCGAAGCAGTCACGGATAGTTTCATTTGAAATGGCATTTAAGGTCCGTGACTAATTTGCTTTAATGTCATCAATTGTCTCAAAACGGCGTCCTTTCAAAACTGATTTTAATCTCGGAAATAAGAAAAAATCGCAAGGAGCACGTCCGGCGAGAGAGGAAACGAAAAAACAGAGAGCATCACTTTGACATTGGATCTAGACTGACGTGCTTTCTTGGGGTGTGGAGATTCTTTGCCGTTCCATTGTGATGATTTAACTTTTGTCTCACTATCGTAGCTGTAAACCCAGCTTTCATCTTCCGTTTTGATCCTTTGCGTGACTGTTTCATCGACATTTCCTTGTTAAAGAATTTGTCGACAAACGTCCGCACCATGTTTTTTCTACTGCTCGGTCATCAAATGAGGAACAAACATTGCTGCAACTAGAAGCATGTTCAATTTTTTAGTCAAAATGTCATCACATGATCTAATCGAGATGCTAACCTCTTTTGCAAGTTCTCTGACAGTCAATCGGCGATTTTCATGCTCCAGATCGTTGGTTTTCTGAATGGGGGTGTCAGCAGTTGAAATCGAAGGCCTTCCTGGTCGAGGGTCATCTTCAACTGACTAACAACCACTTTTAAATCGTGAAAACCGGTCGTAACATTGCGTACGACCAAGAGCATCATCTCCGTAAGCTTGTTTCGAAAGTTGAAACGTTTCTGTGAAGGTTTTCCCCAGTTTCACGCAAACTTTTGCGTTATATTGTTGCTCCCGAAAATCGCAATTTACAAAAATCACTACTAACACTAAAACACGTTGCACTCAAATAAAAATAAACAAAAACTAAACTAGATCTCAACAATTCAAGAACATGTGGTTACGTAGGAGGTTATGCGGGACAGTGCTGCCAACCGCACGTCACTAAATACCTTCCTTGGCGCGTAATTAATAATGTTCGGTTAATTTCTGAACAGACCTCGTAGATTCATTTTTACAATCACGTATAGTGCGTACAGTGAAAATAAAAGCTTATGTGGGAGAAGGTCGAGACTGCATCACTACCA
Source organism: Lycorma delicatula (assembly GCF_047948215.1). Taxonomy (NCBI): domain Eukaryota; kingdom Metazoa; phylum Arthropoda; class Insecta; order Hemiptera; family Fulgoridae; genus Lycorma; species Lycorma delicatula. Next base: position 322,248,997 of record NC_134455.1, on the reverse strand, counting down.
ACCCTGAAAATATTCAATAAATAAATACTGCATTTAATTTAGGTGTATTTTTAAACTAAAAATTCTTAACTAGTGCTTGAATGTATATTGTATCCGTAATTATACTAAATTAGATGTACGGGGTCTGTAAATAAAGTAATGAGACTGGTTCAGAAGAACTTTTTATTGACAATCCAATTATACATAGACTCACATTCGAAATAGTTCCCTTGGGAACTATTTCGTGAACCCACGCAACGCTTCAAACGGTTTTTCCATTCTTCATAGTGTTCATAGTGTTGGAACTCGGAAACCGAGTATCCTTCAGATGGTCGATTACATTTTTCTTTTGTTTTCTACTGTTTCAAAATGGTGTCCCCCTTTGAGGCGTTTTTTTAAAGTTGGGAACAGGAAAAGTCGCAGGGACTCAAGTCAGGTAAACAAGGTAGTTGAGAAACTACAGGAATGTTTTTCTTTGCCAAAACCTCATTAATTGAGAGTGCAGTGTGACAAGGTGCACTGTCATGATGCAGCATCCAGTTGTCTTTGATGGCTGGTCTCACGCGGGCAACTCTTTTTCGCAGCTTTCAAGAATTTATCGGTAAACATAATTGATTTACAGTATGTCCTGTAGGGAAAAACTCCTTTAAGTAGGGAAAAATGCCATTACTATCGAAGAAAAAAGTTAGCATTGTTTTGATTTTTATTTTGCTTTTTTGAGACGTGTTGAGTTTGAAGTGTACCACTCCTTGCTCTGGAGTTTTGTTTCTGGGTCGTACTCAAATATCCAAGATTCATTACCAGTAATAACATTGTTTAGAAAATCAGGATCAGTTTCAATTCGCCCTAGAAGATCGCGGTACACTTCCACCCTGTTGTTTTTCTGTTCAACAGTGAGGTTTTTGGGACCAATTTTGCACAAACTTTATTCATGTCCAATTTGTTTGTCAAAATTTGATGGACTGTGTTGTGGTTCAGATTCAATTTTTCTGCAATCATTCTGACAGTTAATCACCGGTCGTATCAAGTCTCTGATGCAATCAACATTGTCGTCACTTTTTGACGTTAACGGTCGTCCAGAGCGTGGATCGGCCGCAACTGAATCCAGGCCATCTAAAAATGCCTTAAACCACTTAAAAACTTTGACTCGTAACAGAGGGTCATCCTCATACAACCTTTTAAATTTTGAAAAAGTTTCAGAAGCATTCTCAGCGAGTTTATATACAAAACTTGATTGCACAACGTTGCTCATAATTAGTGTCACTCAATTTTTAACGCATAATAAAAACTGGTTTCACGAAAAGTTTATTTACGTCTCACGTGGCAACAGTAGATTAAAAATATTAATATCTAATATTAATCAGCTGTTCACGTAACCATATGTTTACTAGTAACTTTACAGTGTTGCCACTTTGGCTGCCAAAAAAAAAAACTAGTTTCATTACTTTATTTACAGACCTCGTACAGTTCTTTTTTGAACAATTTTTAGAATTTCAAATAATTTTTTTGATTAATTATTTTCGTTGTTGATTGTATTATTGTTATTATTAACACTTATTTGAAATTTTCACTATACGTCCAGTTCCTGGGCAAATTCACAGTCTTTTCTTTCTTCATCGGAAGAGTCGCTTTCATTAGCACTGTCTAGATGCATGATAAATTTAACTCGTCATTTCGTCGATTGAGGTTTCAACTTTTTATACATGTTCGCAATATGGTTTCCAATCATCCTTATTCATTTCATTCATCTTTTCCTCAGCTAATTTTTTAATATCTGACATTAAAAAATGTTGTGTTATTACTACCAGCATATCGGCTTTTCAGAGCCGACCGTACCATCTGGATCGGATTTAAATCGGGATGGTAAGGTGGACATCGCAGAACCTGATGCCCGTGTTTTTTTAATAGTCTATCAAAATGGTACTTTATTTTTGAATTTCTATGTGATTCAATTATGTCGTACAATTGTGGTTTTAACATTGCTTTATTAAACGGAATAGTGTTCTTTTATAATCAGTTAATCTTGCCATTTTTCCTATCATTTGAGTTTGGAAGTCAGTCGTGGTATGACGCATTATCGATAACAACCACTGACTGCGGAGAAAGAAAAAGAAATAATTTTTCAGTTGCTCGCTTCATGAAATTGTTGTTGACGCTGCCGTGATAGTCACCGCTTTTTTAACTCGTTTTCCAAGTTAAAATTGCGTTCGGACTGAATTCACAAATTGGATTAAGAACTTTTTTGAAGTTCTTAACGTAATTTGTTTAATGTAGTCAGTTTATTATGTTTTGCGTGAAACTCATTAACTATTCTTTTTACATCGTCTTGATCAAAACGGTCTAATCCACTAACTAGTTTTGAACGTTGTTTTTTATCTTTGGTGTGCTAAGTGGGGACGATAGCGATTTATATTTAAAAAGATCCTGCTTTTCTTTTCTGAGTTTTTAACTTGTGACTTGAAATCCCACCAGCTGCAGCGGCTTTTTCTTAACATTTTTGAATGCGTATTAAATGTTTGTCACATTCTAATTTTCCTAACTTTATAGCTTCTTTTTCCATAATTACTGACTGTTTCACGAGCTTGACTTCGGAACTTAACTATAGATTTAAATTCTGCCATTGCAGAAAAAATCACCAAAAAAAAAACGCAAAAACATACTAATTCATTAATATACACCATACATTAACTAACATGTCACAAATTACGGAAGGAAACATTTATACCATTCGTTCCGGCACATGCCAAAAATTGAACTACTTAAAAATGATAAACATTAATATTGAGTATTAGTCAACAATGCGAAAAAAATTACTTAGCTGTTCTATGAAATACGTTTAAAATGACTAAATTATTAAATTAATTATAATTTGTAAGGTGTAGGCCTATTATTTACTTATGATGTATATTATTACTATAAACATCATCAACAATACTAATACCCATTACAGCAAGTGCGTATAAATAAAACTCAAATGAAATATTTTGATCACTTTATTCGTATAAAGTGGTCATCCATTTTATGATTCACTTGATGGAGGGAGTGTAATAATCTATTAATATATGTATAAACTGTTCGTTTTGGTACTGTAAACAGTAAGAAATATTTATTAAGTACGCTAAATATTTTTAAAACACACTATTTGGAGAATACTCGGTTTCTGAATGAGTCTGATGTAACGAAGAAAAAGTAATAAAATGTTATTCCTGTACACCGTGTTGCCATCACTTGAAAAGTTTTTGATAATGTATGCGATTGTAGTATTCATAGAATGATAAAAAGTATCGGTTTTGTTTGTATAACGAAATATTCTGTGGGTAGGTGAGGCTATGTTTTTTGTTTCTTTTTTTATTGTTATGATGTTCTTTCAACATTGATTGAGTTTTGAATTTTAGTTTACTTATTTTTGATGTAGCAGCAGCTCACTTATTTACTTTCAGTATTAGTTATGGTAGACGGCCGTTAACAGTTACTTTTTTACGACGGTGATGATCGGTGATATTAATTAAAAAGAAAAATTAATTTCTTAACAAACATTAATGTCGTTAACAAACTTACTACGTTACATTGTGCTAGTGTGCACAATGAAAACGTTATCATTTTCTTTTATAGTTAACGTTATTTTCTTTCTAACGTTATCATTTTCTTTTAAATCTTTGCAAACGTGAAGAGAATTGGCATTTATATCGATTTTTTGATTTTTTCTCTGTAGCTCCTTTCAAGTTATTAAGTTTGTGAATGTTAGTGTGTAGAAAAAACGGAATTTCATAAAAGGAAATTGATATATATATATTCGTTCATAAGGGTATATTATGATATTACGGTAGTAAAAATTAAAATTAAGCGGTAGTTTAAATTACAAAAAAATTAATTTCTATACATATATAAGTATGAAAGCGCTCACTGATTTATCAAACTGACACTGATAATATTTTCCAGATGAATAGAAAGTTTAACGTTTTCATCGTTATTCCCAAGGGGATGTTTAACACAAGAAATAGTAACGATTAACGACGTCTATTAAATAAAATACGAGTATACGAGTAAGATTGTAAAAGGAAGACGAGATTGGAAAAAAAAATATTAAGGAAAATTCCTCGTTGACTCATCAATAATACTCCCCACTTTCCGTATAGAGAGGAAGTACGGAAAAATACTCTGATTTAAAACTTCGATTTAAAGTAAGGGGTAAAAAAGGAAAAAGAGGTGCCGAGATCGGAAAAATCTTTAAAGATTGGATAATTGAAACCTGCTTATCGTTGGAACCGACCACTACGAAGAGATTTTCTCCATTCTTCCTGATGGCTGGAAAGGGCTGCAAACCGATTTTAGGTAGATTTCATAAGAAAGCTACCTATTGACATGGGTACCATGATTCGACTTCCGGAAAATTTCGACATATCTTCGCGTTTCCCAGATCCCAAAACTACCGTTCAAAAGTTTATACGTACATTTATATATATATTTCACTTTCTTGTGGACACGATAACTGCCGTAATTTTGCGACAATCACTTTAAAATTAATACATAAAATATAACGACTCAAAATTTCGGTGGAGTTCGGTAATGGGCAAAATCAGACCATGGGACTGGTAATGAGGGGGCTTTTTCGAAAAAAACAATATCACTAAACTTTCTTATTAAGTAAAATATCGAATTAGTTTAAAGTTCCTACTATTCTTTGGGTAAGGGTCTAAAACTTATTTAAGTAAACTTTTTTGATATCACCAACCATTGCCCAGAGGATGGAAAAAAATGGTGTTTCGAAGACAAAAAAATCATACCTTCCTTAATAGGCACAGTGTCGATTCGGTTTAAAGTGGTCGTTAGTCCTCTACCTAAAACTTTTGTCTGTAACAATTTTTGATATGACCAACCCTTACGGCAAGGGATGACCAAATTATTGCTGGAATCGTAAGAAGATGGGGCTCTTCGTATGCTAAACATATGAAACTTTTTTCACATGCAACCATTGCCGTATTGAGTCAATTTGAAGTTTTTTTTAACTTTAACACGGAAATCTTTTTTATCCTCTACTTAACACCGGTGTAATTTACATCCGCCTTCTGGCGTGCCGAAAGGGATTTTTTATATTCAAACGAGAAATATGTCATCATCGTATCACAAAGCCGAGATTTGGCATATTTATTCTTAAGGTATCCTCGAAAGTTCCTTCAAAAAGGGAGAGGGTAACTAAGTAATGATTATTTTAATAACAACCACTAAATGAGTTTAAATTGGATGACTTTTTGTGTGGCGGAAAAAACTTTCGCTTTATCATCGCCCGGGACAGGAATATAAAAAATATTAATAAAATAGGATTAAAACTAAGATGAAAACTATGATAATAACAAGATTAAAACTAAAATAATAAAGAAACATAATCATCAGGGTAAAATATACAACACGATTAACAAAATAAAATCATTCTTTATGACTGGTTAACATTTAATTTTCTATTGTTACTTCTTAGAAGTAACAGTACCCGGTCTAGTACATTCTCATCACTGCCAAGGATGCGGCGAATGTCCCTCGGTAGTTTAAATTTACGACGTAAGGCCACATAACTTATGCAGTCCACAAGGATGTGGCGCACAGACAAGCAGGCAATCGCATCGTACGCATAGTGGTGCGTTTTTTGCTGACAGGTACTCGTGAGTAGCTCTGGTATGTCCTAATCGTAATCGGAAGAAGACCATTTCCTCTCGGCGAATTTTTCTGCATGAAGAATTGCCATGGCAACACAGTATATTTGATGTGTCGCAGTTGATTATCCACTGTAGCAGTCCAGTACCTTGCCACCTTCTTCGAAAAGAATGTTTGATAGAATTAATAAACTCGGTAGTAGTAACATGAGTGGTGAAAGATAGATGGATACATGCATCTTTAGCAGGGAGTCCCCACGCTCTTTACCAGGATTCCCATATGGCTAGGGATCCAGCAGAAACTCACTTGTGACAATTCAACTCAGCGATTGTATTATGAATTTCGATAACGATAGGATGTCTAAAAATAAAAATCAATAACGATAGGAATAAAAATCTTCCAAAGCTTGGATTGCACTACACGAATAGCTACAATTAAGGATGGGACGATGTTTTGACTTAATGATATTTAAAGCCATATTGATGACGTACAGTTCAGCATTGTAGACGCTTGTTAATACCAGGAAGATCAAACACATAGGTTCTGTTACTTACAACAAAAGTACATCCAACGATATTAATCTGCTTCGACCCATCTGTGTATACTATTGTGTCTGCGTTTATCTTTAATAGAAAATGGTAAAATGTTTGCTGTAAGACAATAGAAGTTGTTTTATATATGGTGAGGTAATAATTAAAATTTATGGAGCCGGTGGAGGATATGAACAGGGATAGGTTGGGAATATAAAGTGTATCAAAATGTAAAAGGCACATTAAAGCGGTACGAACACCCATTGGTGCTGTATTACGTGGATTTTTCAAGGTGACGCTACTCGACACAGAATTTCCAACACGAACAGGATATACGGTCATTTAGGAAACCTCTAATAAAGGCAAGCATACTGCCCACGATTTCCCATTCTTTACGGGTTTTTAGAATAACTCGTCGACAGGCCGTATCGTACGCCCCTTTGATATCAAAGAAAATAGCGACGAGTTGCTGGCGAAGCAGAAAAGAATTTTGGATAGTTGTTTCCAGTGATACCAGATAGTCAATGGAAGATCGTTAATTTCAACATTCTATGAGCCACATCTTGGGTCTTTTCTTTGAACCACCCTAAAAATACAAAGGATGAGCTCAAGAAGAACAAAATAAACTCAAGCAGAACTTAATAATCTGATTTATGATCTTAATTTGTCTAAAGAACAGTTGGAATTACTGGTTTTTTAACGTTAAAAGGTAGGAACTTTCTTGAAAGGGATTAAAATATTGTTTCCTTGTTAGGCAGAAAGAATTTCAGAAGCTGTTCCTCCTTAAAAAATAATATACTGTACTGCAATAATGTAATTCCTTTTTTTATTTACTAGGACAGCTTCACAATCCTACGGAATTGAGATTGATTGTTTACAGATTTCTCTAAAACGAGTTTGAAAGCCATCCTCCTTGATATAGGAAATGAAAAACCATCAATTCATGTTGCTTATACAGTATAAATAAAGAGACGAATGACAATAGTACGAAAATTTTATCGACAATAATACAATACGAAAAGTATCTTTGGCGCGTATGTGGAGACCTAAAGGTGATTTTATCAGGACTGCAGCCCGATTATATTAAGTACTGTTGTTTCTTATGCAAGTGGGACAGAAAAAAAATTGGGATTTGTTTAATGAACAATTATGTCAAAGCAACGGGTCGTACCGGTCAAAGTTTCCGTGTAACTTTATAGCAAGTTACCCAGGATTATTAAAAAAACAAAGAAAGAATTTTTGTTAGATACGTAAACTAATGAAGGATTCGGACTTCATTAGTTTACGTACAAACATTGAATGTATCTGAGAAAGTACCGTGGGTATCATTTAAAAATGTTGTTTAATCATTCCCGGGGAAAACGTAGGCTGAGAACTACGTAGAATTGGTGAGTGAACTTCTTGATAAATATAAGAAAAAAATGCAGTATTTCTAAATATTCACATGTCGTTACATTTGGACGTTTTTCACCTGATCTTGGCGGTATAAATGATGAGCTCGGTGAACGCTTCCACCAATATATATTAATGATTGAAACACGCTACCAGGGAAAATATAGCCTGAATATTCATGCCGATTATTGCTCGAGACTGAAAAGGGATATTCCAGAAGCTACAGGAGAAATCTAAAGAAAAACTGAGATAATATTATACTTTACGTTGCATAATTACTTAAAATCAGTTTTTGTTTTTAAATTAGTGTTAGTAAAAAAACCTTGCCCTTCATTCAATTCTGGTTTGCAAATTTGAAATCAGCGCAAAAAATACTATGAGACAAATTTTATTGAATAAATGACTGACTGATGAATTTATTCTTCATAGAAGCTTACAAAGAAGCTTGTATGTAGGAATATGAATATGCAAATGGAAATTTTTAGCGTATGAAATTGCCATGCCTAACCGGGATTCGAACCTGGGACCTCCAGATGAAAAGCCGAAACTCTACCGCAGTAACAAAAAACATTTTTTTTTAGATCAGTGTAATTTAATTTAAAAAAATCTGATTTTGTCTAGGTTTTTTCTTTCTGAGGTGCTGACATATTTTTTATCTACGTTTTTAATGTACTGTATCAACACATAGTCGTAATCTTGTTACATTTTTTCTTTTATAATTTTTAATAATTTTCTAAAATTATACTTGTCCATGGTAATGTTCGTAACATATTTCCATTGAACAAGATTATTTGATTAAAAATATCTTATTATGATATATTCATTAATTTTGTTAAATTATTTATAAAAATTTGATTAATTGTAAGTCTTACCTGATTTTGTTTGGTCTCTGACTTGTATTTCTTAACTGAGAACAAGTACATTTTAAAGGAATTATATTTTTAGATTCTATATCGAACATGTAGTCCGCCCATATCTCATCTACTGTTCGTTTATTTGTGTCGTTTAATTTCGCTTTGTCTTCGTTCCACCGCGGGTTATTTATTAGGTAACTTGTATTGTATTTCAATATCGGACATATATCTTCTTGGCTTTGATATGTACTTACTGTAACAGTGCTGGATTTGGCGCTGATGGTAGATTTGTTACTGAAGTTATCTGACTGCAGAAGTTGCGTTGTCGACGGTTGTTTCTGTATAAGTTTTTTATTCATCTTTATTTGCAAGAGCGATTGCGTTTGCTGTATTGTAACACCTAAATTATGACTTTTTGTTAAAGATTTTCCTGTAACGAACGGCATTTTCGGTAAGGAACTATTTTTATTATCATTTATGATTGATTTGTGCATTTTAGTTCGTACTGTTACTCAAAATCGGAGCGTAATTGAAGATATCTTCCTGAACTGTAATTTCTATTTAATTCTTTCTAGGCACTAAGTTAATTTCCTTTTCAGAATGTAATTCTGAAACAAATAAAATAAAAATAAACCTATAATGAAAATCTATTTACCAATGTAGGCTATAATAACTGAGGTAAATAAACTGTATCGAAATCCTAATTGTATATATTCGACGCCAAATAATTTCTTGCTTCACTGTCTGCTGCGCTAAAGATAGTTACGACTTTAGAGGTTGTCCATCAGTTACATAGTATTAAAATGGAGAGGAGTTTACAAAATATTTCTTTATTTTACTTGTGCAATAATCTAAAATTTTCTTAAGTTTTCTCGTAGAAATTTGTAGTTAACTTTATCAATCTTTTGTAAAGTTTAAAATCAAAAATAAAACGAATCGACAGCCTTATAACAAATTTTAATTTTAAAGCCATAAATAGATGAAATCTAGCTTAAACTTTAGATTACCTAGTACATAACTACGTATTTAAACATTACTTCCTTAATTCGACTACAATATTTACCAGGGATGTATAAATTTGTGTATAATGCTAAAAACAAAAAGACAATTTTACTGTATTTAAATTGCGTATTAAAAAACTAAAGAAGACACTTTTCTTAAAAATTGTCTTACGTTTGGTTGTAAGTAAGGATTATTTCCTTCAAAATATTCGTCATCACTTCAATCAAAATAAATATTTAATTAAATAAAATAATAGTTAATAGAATTAAAGATTTATATGCACTATGAATTACTATATAGTCAATTTTTTTGTTAAGTAAACTGATTTTTTGAAAATTTTCTGGTAGTCTTCGGATATCAAGTGCAGCTTCTTTGAAATGAGGCGGTAGATAGGTAGGTAGCTGCACCTGTTATTCGTGTTATGATATATACTTGTAGCTTATTAAATCCGCGGATATCCGGGCCAGGCTTTGTTATGAATTAAAATCCAACAAAATCTCTTATAAAAAGTAATCTTCAGATAAAAAATAATGTTCACAGTATTACAGTAATTTCTAGTGTTTTTTTTTTTTTTAATTGCAATATTTCTTCTGGTATCTAACTAAATAAATATTTTATTAATTATTCTTATTAATTTTTAAGTAAGAAAATTAATTACAGCATTTTTTGTGATTTAACTAGTTTAAAAATTAAATATCAATATAATATTTATAGCAAACAGTAAAAAGTAGAAAATTTTTTACAAAGACTAAATTTTATTTTTTAGAAAAAATATCATGAGGGATTCTTCTAAAATATGAAAAAATCTCTTTAGGGAAAGACTGAAGTCTGAACTGTCCCTCTACTATTATTTTTTTGTTACAGCTGTTTAGAACATTGCTGTACGAACTCTATTGCTATTATTAAACATATAACTGTTACTTTCAGTTTTTGGTTTTCTTTACGGATTTTACCTTCTACATATCCCTCTATTGTCTAATTGAATAAGTGTGAGCAAAGCCCGTCACCCTGCTTGGTCTCTTTACTGTTCCTGTCACAAATTTATCTTTTTTTCTATTCATTTTAAATTTTCGAATTTACCGATACAACTTACTTTGAAGATTCTCCTACAATATCACATTTCAAAGGTGTGTGTCGACTAATACTTCAAAATTTAAAACAATTTGGTTATGAATTTCAGAAATTATAATCGATCAAAATAAGGCCTTTATAATCGAAGAGATATTTAATCTCAAACTATTTTTGATTGGATATCTATATCTATGTCCCTTCGTAAGTTTGTTAGTATTAGGATGAGTTTGTTTCTGCTCCTAGACAGATATATAGATATAATGTGCTATCAGTAAATTAAAATAACTCTTTCAATTTTAAACGGAAAACCTACTTTTTAAGAAACTTTTATGAAATATGTTACTGTTGTGTAGAAATTTAAACTTAGTGTATCTTTAAAGAAAAAAATCGTCTTGGGTGGTACTTACTTTTTAAAGGGACGCACGCGAAATTGGGCATACTGCTGGTCTTATCTAAGAAAAATGTGGACGTTGTGTACGTTTAAATGTCGTTATAACGCTCAATTTCCTTAGTGAGTATAGACAGTGATAGTGCAGTGTTTTTTGTATAGTTGCGGCAAGCACATAAATAAGTTGCTTTGTGGTTAGGTAAAGAAACAAATTAATGACAGATCATTTTCTTCCAGTCGTTTTTATGGCTTCGTGTGTGTAACCCCTTAAGTGTAAGGGGCAATAGTTATAAATAATTCTCTCCGGGAGTATATTTCTCACTAGTACCTGCGGTAAATAAAATGAAGTATCCCATGTAGGAATGAACACCCCCCCCCCGCATTTTGAAGGGCTTGGCGTTTCGATGGCCAATACTATGTTTTACTCGTTGAAGAAGGCGGCTCGAATATTATCTTAAATAGCCCGGCATTCTTGTTAATTTGTGAATAGCTATGCCGATTTTTTTGAGATTCTTGTTACTCATATAAGGCCTCCTATTAAACCTACCGGGTTGATTAGTAGTTACACACGTCATCGCAAATCAGCTGACTTCGAAGTCGAGAGTTCTAAGGTTAAAATCTTACTTTCATACGGATTTGAATATTAGATTGTGGATACCGGTGTTCTTTGATGGTTGGGTTTCAATTAACCTCACACTCAGGAATGGTCGACTTGAGACTTTACAAGACTGCACTACATTTACATTCATACATATCCTCTAAAGTAATATCTTACGGTGGTTACGGAAGCTAAACTGAAAAAGAGGTCTCCTGTTACCATTTCTGGTTAACATTATATACATAAAATTATCCGATTTTTTGCAAATAAACCACCTTGTAATTTTATATTTCGCCGGTTAGGTTCGCATTGTGGTACGTCTATATGCCGAGTTTACTCGCAGATGTTTCAGCTGGTTTTTGCAGTGCTGTAACGATTTAATTGGTGTGAATCTACTTTTTGGTGCTTCTGTATTAATTTTGATATGTTTGTTGTTACTTTTTCGTTGTAGGTGTTACTTCATTTCTGACATCTCTAAAAGTTACCTAACTTCTTGTTGGTGTACTCGTTATTTTACTGTAATATATACTATCTTGCTCCCTCAATGAATCATGAGACCTTGCCGATGGTGAGGGGGCTTGAGTGCTGACTGATACAGGGTAACCGGACTGAAGGTGCATCCATATCGGAGAGGTATCTGTTGAGAGCCAGACTAAGGAGTGCTTTCTGAAAGAGGGCAGCAGTTCTTTCAGTAGTTATTAAGGGCGTAGGTCAGGAGAAACGGCATACCAACAGCACTGTCTTCTGAGTACTGCGCAGCTGAAAGCAATGGAAAACTACAGCTGTCTTTCCAAGAAAATGTAGCTCTCTGCGTTTTCATGCAACAAGATGGAGGCGCCTTCCTGGCTAAAATATTCCAGAGGTAAACTAGTTCCCCGTTTGGATCTCCGGGTGGGGACTACTACGGATGGGGTCACCAGAAAATTAAAAAAATAACATTCTGCGAGTCGGGGTGCAATGGTAGAAGTCTAAAAAAAGGTTAGTAGACTAGACAATTTAAAGAGGGAAATGAATAGGTTAAATGTAAACGTAGTAGATATTAGCGAGGTTCGGTGGGAAGAGGAAAACGACTTTTGATCAGGGGATTTCAGAATAATTAACTCAGCGTCAAATAAAGGGCAGGCAGGAGTAGGTTTCGTAATGAATAAGAAGATAGGGAAGATTGTAGAGTATTTCAAAAAGCTTAGCGACAGTATCATTGTAATCACAATAAAATCAAAACCTAAGCCGACGATTGTTAACGTCTACAGGCCTACAAGTGCACACAATGATGATGAGTTAGTGTGTATACGAAGAAATTAACGAAGCAATTAAATACATAAAGGGGATGAAAATTTAATTATACTTGGCGATTAGAATGCAAACATCGGAAAAGGCAAGGAAGGAGATATTGTGGGTAATACGGGCTGAGCAAAAGGAATGAAAGAGGGTCCCGACTTATTGAGTTTTGCAGGAAGCATAATTTAGTAACTCCCAACACCCATGTTAAAAATCATAATAGAAGAATATACACATGCAAAAAGCCGGATGATACTGCAAGGTATCAGATAGATTATATCAGGTTAAACAAAGATTTAGAAATCAGTTCGTCGACTGCAAAGCATATTCAGGAGCAGACGTTGATAGTGACCATATTTAGTTAACAAAAAAAAAAGTAGATTGTAAAATGTAGACTGGGATTGAAAAACCTAAAGAAAAGGTGTTAGATGAATTGGTTGAATTTAGTGAAGCTTGAGGAAGAGGAGGTAAAGAAGATTTTTGAGGACATCGCAAGAGGTCTGAGTAAAAAAGGTAAGGTAGAAAATATAGAAGAAAAATCGGAGAATGTTAAAAAGGAAATTCGTAAAGCAGCAGAAGTGAAATTAGGCAGAAGAAAGAGAAGTGGTAGAAAATCTTGGATATCAAAGGATATATTGGAGGTGATGGATGAATGTAGAAAGTATAAGAATGCTGGTGATGAAGAACTATCGAAAATTAAGAAATACTATAAACAGGAAGTGCAATTAACGAAAGAAAAGTGTTCAGAAGTGAAAAGAGAAATGATCATTGGTAAAATAGACCGAGCATACAGGAAAATTAAGGAGAATTTTGTGATACGTAAGTTAAAATGTAATAATGTGTTAAATAAAGATGGTACACCGATTTATAATAAGAAAGAAAAGGTTGATAGGTGGGTGGAATATATTGAAGAGTTATACGGAGGAAATGAATTAGGAACTGGTGTTATAGAGGGTGAAGAAGAGGTCGAAGAGGATGAAAAGGGAGATACAATACTGATATCTTAATTTAAGAGAGCATAAAAAGATTTGAATGGCAGAAAGGCTCCTGGGATAGGTGGGATACCTGCAGAATTACTGTGCCGTGAAGGTGAGAAAGCGATAGATAGATTATACAAACTGGTGTGTAATATTGACAAAAAAGGGGAAGTTCCATCAGACTTCAAAAAGAGTGTTATTTCCATAATACAATGAAAGCAGGAGCAGATAAATGTGAAGATTACAGAGAAATTAGCATGTATAAAAAATCTTAACTAGAATTCTGTACAGAAGAATTGAGAAGAAAGTGGAAGAAGTGTTAGTAGAAAACCAATTTGGTTTCAGGAAAAGTATAGGGACAAGGAAAACAATTTTAGCACTCAAATTAATAGTGGAAGGAAGATTAAAGAAAAACAAACAGACATACATGACATTTATAGACTTAGAAAAGGCACTTGATAACGTAAACAAGAATAAAATGTTCAGCATGTTAAAAAGTTTAGGATACAAATATAGAGAAGAAAAACAATTGCTAACATTTACAGGAACCGAACAGCAACAGTAATAATCAAAGAACATAAGAAAGAAGCAGTAATAAAAAAAGGAGTCCGACAAGGATGTTACCTATCCCCGTTACTTTTTAATTTTTACATAGAACTAACAGTTAAAGATGTTAAGAAGTCCTTCTCAAGAACTACCACATCAAAATAAACGAGAACAAAACGAAAGCAATGAAATGTAGCAGAAATAAAGGACTACTGAATATAAAAGTAGGACGAGAAAAGACTATGGAGGTAGAAATATTTTGTTATTTGGGAAGTAGAATTACTGAAGATGGACGAAGCAGTTGCGATATAAAATGCCGAACAGCACAGGCGAAACGAGCTTTCAGTCAGAAATATAATTTGCTTACATCAAAAATTAATTTAAACGTCAGGAAAACATTTTTGAAAGTATATGTTTGGAATGTAGCTTTATATGTTAGTGAACTTGGACGATCGGAGTACCTCAGAAGAAAAGATTACAAGCTTTTGAAATGTGGTGCTGTAGGGGAATTTTCAAAATCAAGTAGGTGGATAAAGCGACAAATGGAGGTAGAAGCATTTGGAGAAGCATAGCTAAAAGAAGAGAGACTTATAGGCCACTCTTAAGACATCCTGGAATAGTCGCTTTGATATTGGAGGGACAGGTAGATGGGAAACATTGTTCAGGCAGGCAACGTTTGGAATATGTAAAACAAATTGTTAGGGATATAGGATGTAGGGGGTATACCGAGATGAAACGTCTGGCAGCAGATAGGAAATCTTGGAGAGTTGCATCAAACCAGTCAAATGACTGAAGACAAAAAAAAATAGTCGAACTTTTTTTTTATACGAGTATACACTATACTGTAATTCTGTTCTTTAATTATGTATCGATCTGTTTTTTTTTCTCAAGTTGTGCTATTTTTTTTTCTTCATTTATAGTTGCAGCAGAAATTTTTTGTCGTATGGAATTGCTCTCTATCATGTTACTTTGGTTTCAGGTTTTTATTTTTTTTCTGGTCTCTTTATTTTTATGTATGCATTTTTATCCTTAAGTCCTTTGTTTTTTCATACATTTTTCTATTGAGAAATTTATTGCGACTGTTTTATTCAATCAGAAAAGTGAATTTAAAATTTAATGCTTGCTATTGTGAATATTGTTTTGCAAAGCAAACTCAGTTGTTTAGACGATGTATTAATCTAAATTAACTTTAAATTAAGCTTCTAAAATGATATTTTTATCTGAAATATATATTACAGAAAGTATGTCCTTTGATACATATTGATTAATATTTTAATTAATATGAATGAAAATTAATTTACATTTTTTAATTTAGTTATTATTCTGTGTAAAATGGTTTTCTGAATAGTATTTTTCCTGAAACATGTATACAGCTTATAAAAAAAGACGGAATGAGGGAGAAACTCGTACTAGAGAGAGAATGAGCGAGTGAGAGAAAGAAGAGGACCATTGAGAGCGTGACTTATTTTTTATCTGTTATCTATTTAAAAATTATTTCAAAATTGACTGACACGATGTATCCACATGAAACGATCAATGTCAACAAACATAGTGTGATATATGCATGTATTTCTTCTCTTCCAGTAATTTATTAACATAGTCGTACAGTGTCATTTTTTCGCTTTAAATCCAAGAAGCAAAAATAAATTTTCTTTGTAATGTTTTACATTTTGTAATATTTATTATAGCCTTGGAGATAAAGCATTTCTACTTTTACATGTCTTACACGAACAGTTGCCGAAAATCTCTTAAGCGATACAACTTGTGCAATTATCATTGAAAATATTAAATTATTAAAAAAAAAATAGTAACTTACGTTCAATAATGATTTAAGTGTTATAAGTAGAATTAATTAATCGTAATTAATGTTATTAATGTTAATCGTAATTTTGTAATGTTTTAAATGTCTTAACATATTAAAAACTATGCGATTAATAAATTTTTTTTTAGTACCTATTCATAGTCTTAAGTGAATCCAACAATACATTTCTCCTAATGTATTGTTGGATTAACTATACTTATCCCAAGTAACATTAAGCCTTGAAAGTGACTCCTTCACCTGTTCATCGTGGAGACTGACCGAGTTATGAACGCAACTGTTCTTAGGAAAAGCGATTCTCGGCTAGCATCCCTTGATCTTTAAACGCTTTATGGATCTTTAACCGATAAGAGAAACTGGGACAGTGTTAGTGAAAAGAATCAAATTGATCGTCCCCTTTTCGTGGGAAGCGATGCGATGTGTGTATCGCCTCCACTTAAAAGAGGAATTTGGAAGTTAGAACAATATCAAATTAATTTAAATAATACGTATAACAGAATTAATGTTTTAAACCTGGAAAAAAGACGTAAATTATCCGGAAAGTACTACTTCAGATAAGAAAAAGGACTCCAAAAAAAACATTACTAAATTCATTTCGTTATTAGTGATAGCGATGTCAGCAATGTATCAGTGATGACAGCGATCTATAACAGAACAGAAAACATATATTATTTTTAAAAAGAAAGTTAAGATGTTTAGATAAGCATAGAATATCTTTCGACATAAAAAGAATTCGTAATTGCTTTAAGCCATAGAATTTAGTGTCTTAAAAATATAAATTAGGTAATTAATCTAGCAGCTACTAAAGACGGTGATTATGTAATTAGCATTTTAAACGAATCGTTTCTCATATTTAAAAAATCCTGTTACAACAAATGAAGGTAAAAATGAATTCCATTGTATGTAGCGGTTGGATTCATGTGAATTAACAAACAAATCAACAAATTGTTGAGTCGCTAATGGTCTTGAACAAGGATGTGAGTCTATTACTTAAAAGCGCAAAATTGAGTTTACCGGCGAATAGAGAGTTTTCATTGTTAGACATTTAAAACAAAGTCATGGGATAAATTTCGAGTAGATTATCGTAAGTTTCGACCGCTAGAACCTGAAATCGATAAATATTTATACATTTATAACATTTATTAATATTAACTATTTCAGATTAACGGATTAAAAAAAATTGTTTAGAAAAAGTTAATAGAGTTACGGCTAATAAAGTTAAAATTGGGAAAATGGATTAAGATGCGTTACAGAACAGCGTAGTTTGGAGAGTGAAAAAACTGCCCAGATAAGTTTTTTTTATTATTCTTCATGAAGCGCTAGATAAATCTGATAACAATAAAGAGCCTGGTCCGAGTGATACTGTCGATGAAGTTATGAAAGGTATAGCTTGTATTAAACTAGTCCCGTTATGTTTTTGCTGTTGAGTTTAAACCTTGAGTCCTCGCTTCATAAAACGATAAAAAAATCTAAGGAAGATCTTATTTTATTCCCCGTTCCTGTAATTTTAAAATACTTATATTCATTTATTGAATTAAACATTCTGAATTTAATCATTTTCAAAGAAACCTATTATTCATATTTTTATGAAGTCGAAATGAGGCGATGTGCAATTTATTTAAAATGTCAAATTTGAAGGATTACAGTGTTTTTCATTATGGATAAAAAGTTTTTGTTTTAATTTAGATATAGCAATTACGTTTTATATAATCGAGGTTGATCTTCTCGTCGTGAAGTAATTAAATAACGAAAGGAAATTTAGTTTTCTGTACTCTATTAGGATTTCCTGAAACACGCACCTTAGTTAGCTTGTGTTGTTTCAAACATATTTTTGAGTAAATTGTTTTCTTCGTTACAGGACAAAGTAAATTTTACGTTATATATTTTTACGTATCGCTGTTTTATGTATTCTCCTTTTTTACTTTAACTTAAACGATATGACCGAAGTTAAAAAAAAAAAATTAACATAACGTGAAGATATATATCTCAAAAAACGACAAAAGTGAATATGAAGGGGAATAAAAATATTAAGAGAAGATGAAAAATATAAAGAGGAAGAAAATTCTAAGACCAAGGAAAGAATAAAAAGATTAAGAGAGAATGATGAATATAAAGAGAGGAAATTTGAAGACTAGAGAACGTGTACACAAATTAAGATCAGAAGAATTATATCAAACCAAAGAGAAAATGAATATACCAAAGAACCAAAGACGTAATGAATTAAAAGATAAGAATTTTTCGCAATTTATTAAAGATCGGACATGTATGCCTTAGTGGATATGTTGTTCTTGTGAGGGTCTATTTTTCAGTCACTCTGTAGTTAACTTTAATGTAGATAAAATTAACAGAAATTCCAGAATAATTAAATAAAATTACACATAAATAAACTAGAAAAATAATAAATTATAATTTAAAATTAATATTAAATAATCAGATGTTTCACCAAATCTATTACATATGCACGTGTGCATGTAATGCCTGTTAAATTATATTTACAAATTTTTAAAAGTACATAAAATTTTATTTCACTAATTTTTTTTATTATCATTGAATTATTATTTATTGTAAAACTTTTTTTTTAGATAATGGTTAATAATTATTAAATCAATATATTGAAATTAAAAAAAGAAAAGTTAAAAAAAATATTAAAAAAATGTTAAAAACAAAAGGAGATGAAGTCTGATTCGTACCGATGTGGCTTCCCTTTAAGATCCAAATATTTCATTCATTTTTTTTTTTTGATTGCAATCAAAAAAGGTGGTACACAACTAGATGTTACAGCAGTGCTAAATCAAAAATTTCAACATCCTACGGCTAATTGTTTTTGACTTATGCGAGATACATACGCACATACTATTATATATTACTATTATGTATACGTACGCACAGACGTCACTCCGAAACTAATCAAAATGGATTCAGGGGTGGTCAAAATGAATATTTCTGTTGAAATTTGAAAACCGAAATGTTTCGCGATCATAATACTTACTTTACTTTGTACAAGGAAGAAAAAAATTTTAAAAAAGAAAAAATGAGATGAAACCTGAAGACTAAAATTTTTCGCGAACACAATACTTTGTACTTTGAGGTAATAACGAACTGATGCTGCCGATTCAGAAAATTTTATTGTTAAATCGTTTCCGCATTACTCTTCTGATAAGATTATGAACAGCTTACTTTTGTGAAATGTGTCCAAATCTAAAATTACGCCCGTTATTATCTATGAAATAAATTTAATGAATAGACTACCACCAAGTAGTAGTTTATTGAACTCGTTCGGTACAATGCTAGAAGAGGTATGCAAAATAATTAAATGAAATCATCTGGAGCTTCCACCAAGGATTACTGACCTACTTTTATCTTAAATATGCGTTAAAATAATTTTCACCGCGTAGCTAATTTAATATATTCTTTGAAAATTATGTTTTCCCCGATTTGCTAAAATTAATAAACTAATCTCTATATTTAAAAAAGGGAATCCAAAACTGTTCAAATATTACAAAACGATTGCCATTCTCTGAAATTCATGAAAATATCTGATAATAATTGGTAAAAAATTAATTAAATCTTTTGAACACAAATTTATACGGTTTAGAAAAAAAAAATTAGTCTTCTTAGAGTGAGTTTCTGGAAACTTAGAGGCGATTGATAGATCACAACTTACAGACGGTGTACTCTGGTGACTTATCAGTAACATTTAATTGTGTTAATCGCAGATTTTTTCTAGGCATATACTTAGCTTAAGTCGAGTACCTAGACTTTACGGATACGCGATTTTTTTAATAGATCGCCAGATAGAATTTAAAACAATTAGTCTATCATATTAAGAAATCCCTCTCGGAATTTTTTATTGGAAATGTCTTTATTCGGTGGAAGCATTTTATCTAACTTTATAGGAAACTTTTAAGATATTAATATTGCTATTTCTTTCTTCCAATTTGAAATTTTACTTATTTCTAGACATAGGTAAAAATTCTTATTTATTAGAAATTCCTGTGGCAATAAACCTAACTGACCGATGGTAGTTAGAAAAGATCTGGTCACTTGGTAGTTAGAATAGAATGCGAACGTTTCTTTATAATTCTTATCCTGATATTCGATTAGTGTAGCGATTATATATGCAGACGTGGATACATATTTTTATCATTATATGGGAACGTTATGGAAGATGAAGCCTTTTGATAATTTGCCAATTTCGTTTTCTATTTGTAAATTACAAATAATACCCACCGGTTTCCATTCGTTGCTGTGTTATTATCAGCGTTATAAATAAATAATCAATGTCAGTATGCTTGATATTATAAGATTAATAATTATTAATTAAACAACGACAGTTTATTACGTCTTCTTACCTCTTAACGAATGCTGAAATTTTTAGTTTTGTGTGAAATTTAACTAGATTTCAACTTTCATTTTTTGCAGCATAAAAAATTTATTATTAAAAAGTGAAAAATACAAACCCCCGGCAGTTCTCCTTTACTAATTCGTTTCTATGGTGATTTAAATGTTGTATTATTAAATTCTGTAAATAAAATTCAAAGTTTAAATATTTTCACTGTTGTTTTTGGTTAGATTTATTTCTAATTTATATGTATATATAATAATAATAATTCTGTTAAGCATGACCCGTTGGTATAAGTATATAATTAAAGTTAATATACAAAAAACCGCTTACCAACAATTGAATTCGAAGCGTTCGAGCGCTTTTGGAATTAAATTCCATCTTCAGGAACTCTCATATTCGTCCTATTTGTAATAGTAATTTAAACTTCAAATGTATATTATAAAAAAATAGTGGTATTTACTTAAAACATAACAGTTGGTCGTCACATGTTATAAAATTATGTCAACGTAAACGTCCTGTCAATTTGGAGGTCTCAACTGTTGTCTAGACTGTAGACAACAGTACGTTAGACAAATTGACAGGACGTTTACGTTGTCATAATTTTATAACATGTGACGATCAACTGAAGTAAATACAACTGAAATACTTCAGTTATATATATATATATATAAAACATTTATATTAAAATTAACACCAAAATTTATCATTATAAATAAAATATGAAGAAATTTAAGCTGTTAAATCTATCACCCCAAAAAGATTTTAATTCAACGTCGATGAGATGGCAGACAAAGCTATCAATACGAACTATAGTTTTGCATGTTGTTCCTTACTCTAATAATTAAAAAATAATAAGACCCCCATAAAAAACCGTAAAAGATAATAATAATAAAATTAAAGGGAAGTTTAGATATTTAAATGTTACTCCAACAAAATTTACTTGTAAAATAAAAGAAAAATAAAGGGCAAATTATAGATCTTATCATGCTTATTTATTATTTAAACATAATTTTTAGTACTTCAAAATACGAATTGCTAAAATAATGTATATTTTAATTTACAAGTTGTATAAAAGCTTTTTTATTTATGTGAAATAAATAAAATATTAACACTTGGTTACGCTCGACAAACCACTAATGAATCTGTTAAACACGTAAGAGCCAAAGCCGCGTTAAGGGCATGCGTTACATTGACGGTGGAAAGTGGAAAAGTAGTCCTGCCAACGAGCCAAAAAACCGTAACATGACTTAGCTAAGCATATCTTAGTACAACTTTTTATGTGAAAAATACAGTCTCGTATTTCTCCAAACAGTTACTACAGATTAACTTACTTGTTAGTTTTCTGTGTGAATCGGTTTTTATTTTTAGTTTATACTGACATTATATTTTAATCGATTATAATTTTGCTTTGTTACCGGGTTATGAATCGTGGATGATCTTTGCGATCATTGATAAACAAACATTGTCGAAGAAGTAAATAAATTAAACTATGAAATGAAACAAAATTGTTGCGAATTCTAGCTTTCTTACCGAATTACAAATTCTATATTGTCCAGATAAATACATATCATTGTTTAGAAAGGATAAACAAACTATGGTGGGCTTCTTTCATATTTTAAAAATACCTCTAAAAAAAAGTTTAACTGAGTGAGGAAAATACGAATATTTCAGCTTTTAACTATTTTATCAATAAAATTAAATAAATGCAAAGCAAAGCAAATGTCAAGTAAATAATTTTTGTGTGCGTGGGATTTTGTTTTGATTTTCCTACCCGCAGGTAAAACTTTAATATGCGCTTGTGAGATTATGTTTATGTTTAGTTAACAAGCCATAAGATCTGACGTGATTTGTTAAATTTGAAGCTGCTTTTACGGTATCTTGAGATAGTTAATACAGTGTAATATTTAAGATTGTACAGCTCTTGCCACGTTTGACGATATGCTATAAATAATAACGATTTTACATTTTTATTTTTTTAAATTGTGATTATACATTATATTGTAAGTACGTAGTTCTTTAAGTCTGTATAGAACATTGATTTCCTCAGTAGGAAGTTAATAAGTTTTACAGTGATTGAACGTTGTCTTATGCAAAATTTAAGATTTATATGAATATCTCGATCGGTTGGTTATGAATGCACGTGAAAGCAGCGGCGATCCTAACAGACAGTCATAAGGGAATTTTAGTCTTGATGTCATCCATTTCTATTCTGTATCTCGGCGAGTACGCGTTAGATATGTCTTCTTCTCGATCTACTCCACCGTTAAGCCTAACGTTTACCTATGAAACCGTTCAATAGCATCGTACCTTTATTATTACACAATAATATAATGTAGTGTAACCTACATAAGATAAATAAATCTTACGTTGATTTCGACGAAGTCAATTCTTTACAGTTTTACTTTTGAATATATTTATAAAAATGTTATTAACTAAAGTTTTACAAAAACTTTCATCGAAAGAACCTACTCGACATCATCAGTCCGTTATTTTTGTTATCTCTGAAAACAGCGGTTATCTTATTTCTAATTATTTTTTATATTGGCTAAGCCTTCCACAATCAATTACGATTTGTACCTTATAATTTTTACTTACTTCAGTTTCGCTGTAAAGCTCAGTTTGTTAAATTCTGCACAAATAAGGAATTAGTGTCCAAACAACTGCTAATATGTAATTGGTTTATAATTTAAACCAAAAAATATAGAAAAAAAATATACAAAAAAACAAAAAAATTACAAAAATATATTTGATTACATATAAAAAATTATTTTTTAAAAAAGCTTTTATTAAACTAATATTAATATTAACATTAATAAAAAAAGGGGACAAATTAGAAAAACCCTCTAAAAAGTAAAAAATAAGAATTAAATCATATTGAGAATTAAAAAAAAAATGTATTAACAAATATAAAAATGCACTGAAAAATAAAAAATAAATTATATAAATATCTAATAAATAACCAATAAATAAATGTAGTAATTATTAAATTTTAAAATTAAAAGAAAAAAACCTTTAATTAAAATTTAAAACCTTTTCAAAAATGGTGGATGATAAAAAGATTCTGAGTTCATATTCGTTTTTAGTATCAAATAACAGATTAAAATCGTGTATCGCATATTAGGAAACAAAAATTATGTTTATTAGTTTAATTATTAACCCCCGATTGTAAAAAATGTTTTACAATAAATAAAAAACAAAAAAAAGTTATTAATGAAATAAAATTATATGTACTTTTCATTTTTTAAATGTGTATTTAATTTAATTAGTGTTCAAGGAAATCATGTGGTGTCCTCATCAGATTTTTTAAATATTTTTTAAGAACACCTGTACAGTCTACTCACGTAACGTATTGCATTTATTCCTTTGTCATTTTTTACAATCCGTTTTATCGTCTTTTTTTGTAAATAGATGTTATTTTTTTACATCCCATTTCTGTGGGATTTCCCCTCTCCTATTACATGATGTAAATAATTTTGCAATTTTGATTAAATATCCGTTTCTCCTCTCTTCTGATGGTAACTTCGATTAATAGTCTTCGTATTCTTCAATAAAGATTGGATCCAGTCTTGAAGTTTGTTTTTCATCTGTTTTCAAGTAATTTAGCATTCTCTTCATTTCCCTTTACCTCAGAATTCCCAAGTTATTACATACATCTTTATATGTAATTCCATCTTATTATACATATCATTTCCCAAATTCTTTCATTGCATTCTAAGCATTCTTCTCATGCTGTTAAGCATGCATAAACTCCAATATTTCCTTCGACCACCAATTTCTTTCATCAATTCTCACTTTCTCACCTCCCCTTCCCACCCTTGCAGCACTGTGAATAAATTTCTTTAATATTTTACACTGTATTCCTCAGTAACTTCTTAGGAAAACTTCATTTTTTCTGCTGAATGTAATTTACACAATAACTCCGCAGATTCATCCTTAAAACTGCATTTAATGTTGTCTGCTACGTTTTTAACTTCGGTTGCAGTGGTCTTTTGTCTTAAATATTTGTAGAATTTATCCTCTTAATTTCAATTTTGGATTTTATAAGGAAATTATGAAATCCACATGTTGCCCTTGTGTATTTTAACTTCCTGTATAACAAATCTTGATTTCTGTTTTACAACGTAATCAGTAATCGATTTAAGACCTTTCGTAGCCCGATACCACGCTTATTTACACGTGTGCATATATAGTTTTGAGTGTTTTTTGATCGAAAAAGCGTTTCTCCTATTTCCAAAATACACCGTTCACCTTAATCTGGAACGCCATACATCATAGTTCAAAATATTGTTACCATAATTTTCAACAATTTAACCTATCTCTTCCACTTTTACATAAATAATCCCTATCCATCATTTTCAAATCCTTTATATTTGATTTCACTTAAAATATCTACATCGATATTAAATTATTTTGGGGTTTAAACTACTTCGCCACACTTATTGCTTAGACCTTAAAAATTCTAGCATCGAAAAGTTGTAGTCTACATTAGATTCCATTTTCTTATTTCCGAATTCCCAGTACTATTCCGGGACCTTATTGTAGGAGTTTTTACAATGATAGGAAGTAGACCTACCGCTCCATCTTCAACCTGGAGACCTAAACTTTTCTGTAGGGGTGTTCGTACCTCAGTCAAGATGTGTCCGTTTTACGACGCCCAGAACTCCCCCTTTATTTTCTTTCGCCTTACTACAGAATTACTTCATATACGGCCATACATTGACCGGGGATTGATTCAGGGATTCGTGGAAGCAGGATTTTGATATTTCATGGAGTTACGTATTCAATTTTGATATTTAAAATGTTCGATTGTGTTCATTTAAACGGTTACCCATGCAAGTTTCGTAATATCTGCCTTATACACTTATTGCACTACCTGTTGTTCAACTAAATGTTCCCACGAGAAAGGGATCGAACCAGTTAAATTTAAATTCAAATTCAAAGTGGTACGTAATACTTGATTCCAATGGTTCTATTTATTTATTAAATACACCGTCTAGGAGTGACTTTTTAATATTAACTACATGAGATTATTGCAGCATTATTGTCTTTCGAACTATTTATTTTTAGATTAGAGTTAAGGGAATATTTGCATTATTGGTATTACAGTATTAGTATATTATTAGGTTGTTCATGAATATACAGTAAAACTAGTTTATTTATTGTGTTTGACATTTAAAAAAAAGTTTTTTTTTCCCACTACGCGCCAGACTTGCGGACAGTTCTTGTATATTTATATTTTATTGAATATAGTTTATTTATGGAGAGGGGGATTACAGTCGCTAGTGGTTGGAGTAATGCGTGTTACCGTACCAGGCTCCACGCATCTGCACGCACATCGACTGCATTTTACGCATCTTCTTTATTTCATGTTTGCCACCACCTCCTGTATTCTACCATTAATCAGTTGTAATCGTGCAAAACGTAGGCGTTCAAATAATAATAAAAAAATATATTTTATTATCTAATCATACAAATAATAGATATATAGTAAAAGGAGGGTAGTTTATTATCATGCTTTAACAAAGCTTCAGTCATTTTTTATTGTTTTACAGAAAGTAAAATCTAGTAGAATAATGTCGACTTATTTAATTCCGTATCGAATATTTCATGAATTATATTTTTTAATGTATTTAACAATTATATGTTTCAACGTCTGCCATAATTTATTATGTTGTAAATATTTTTTTCGGATCTTATAAACAATAGTAGCTTATTAATAGAAATTATGAAATAAAATTTTACAATGATTTTAGCATAGTTTTCGTAAAGTGGATAAGCAGCATTGCCTCATCAAATAAATTTATAATTTTATTCGTTCATCTCAGTTTTAAATAGTCGAAGTATTAAGTTATAATCTTTGAGGACCATACTCCTAATAACTGTTCTAGTCGCGCTATATCTTCACTTATGAATTTGAAGTTTTTTCCTACAGTAACTTGCTTTATAATAACGATAACAAATTTTGGATGGTCTTATTTTATTCATGAACTTTTTCTATTAACCTACGCAATTATAAAAAAGGAAAGATTAAAGAAAAATAGCAGAGAAAAATAGTCTCAAAGAAAAATAATGTTTTTTGGCTACTTTTAAATCTAACACGTTTTTTTTATCAGTATAAATACAAAATAAATTCTAAAAATATGCCTGTTAATGTCTTCTTCAGCTACTGGATTTTAATCTATTATGATGGTCAGCATTATGATAATATGTAGCTGCTAAAAAAGTTTTGATTAAATATTTATCTGCTTATCATTTCGTAAGCCATCCAAATTTCTTTTATCTCTACTCTTATACTCGTTTAGGCATCATTCGTGCATTATTCATTCTGCTAATATGACTTCTTTAATCTTTGCAGAGGGCTTTGTTTCTTTCATTTATATTGAAAACATTAAGCTGATATCTAATTTCCGTATCTCTTCCTATCATTCGCACGATATCCAGCATCTAAGAAATCTCATTTGTGATGCTTGGATATACTTTTCGCTCTATTTTTTAATGCACCACCTTTCTGATCGTTGTACAAAAGCGGGAGCTGATGCTACCTTTAAAACTTTATTAATGTATCTATCTGCATTTACTATATATTTTAGGGTTCTCCTTATGATGTAGTTGTGAAACTGACTTTGCTGTCTTAACAGCTAACATCCGCTTCTTCAAGCGGTAAAATTTGTTTTCTAAATATTGAACGGAACTAACTTTTTCTATTTCTTCACTTCTTAAAATAGATTTTAATCTTAGTTTTAAAAAAAAATTAGCGTGGCATTTTTCATACGCTACAAAATTCCATCCATTCCCATATCCCACGCACATACTTCAAATTTACGTGACGAGAAATCATCAAGCAAAAAAAAAGCATCAAATTTGCAGAACTTTTTGAATTAATGTTGTTCCTAACATTACTTACCTAATTTCTAAGTTTATCGTCCATTTAAATATTGTACAGGAGCCACGATAAACCGCACCTCTATCGAAATTCTAAATTTACAGGTACATTACTTTTCATAACTTCCTGTTTTATTTTTCTCATGGCTGTTTTTCCACTATATTATTGTCTGAAATCAGGTGTCTTGGTATTCATATTTTCACTATTATCTACCTACGTTTTTCCTTACAACTTTCTCAAACGTCTTTTTAACTTTATAAACAGAATATGCATCTCGCAATGATATTTCTAGTGTTTTTCTTTACAGCGAAAACATTGTCTGCACAATCTCTACCATTCCTGAAGTCAGACTGTTCTTCCCTAATGTGCTTTCGATTAAAATTGTTAATCTTCGCTTAAAATCCGGAGGAATATTTTGTAACCTATGTTGAGAGTACTTTTAATTCTTGCACTGACTCCTGTTTCCCTTTCTGAAGACTAACACGATCCTTTCAGTTTCCATTCATCAAGAATCTTTGTTTTAATCCGTAGTGAAGCAAGGAACCTCAAAGATTCTTTTTGAAATTTAAATCTGTTTATTTTAGTAATTCCTCTACTATCTGAAGCTTTCCTGATTTTACAGTTTTAAAGTACATTTGTCATTTCTGACATTTCTAACCTATCAGTTTCTTCTTAATCAGACATATAAATTTACTGATTTACTGACCGCGGCTTTTGCAAACATCCAAAATATTCTTCATAACTTTCCACTGAAATTTGAGGACTACCTCTTCCTCCATCTTTCTCAAGTATCTCATAATTTTTAAGCCACATCTCGGCTCCCTTGGATATCATTTTGAACCTGCCTTATGAGAGTATAACAATCCCACTTATTACTTTGTAGTCTTCTAAAAGTCCGTTTAGTAATATTTTTTCGTCAAGTATATTCATTCTTATCTTCTTCGGTTTTTATTTTTAATCGTCTCAGATGTGCTTCTTTTTTTCGGTCTTCATCACGCACATCGTCATTCCAAAAATTTATCTTCTCCTTTTGGAATTTTCTCTGACAACAAAGGGCTTTATATGCTATTTTCCTTACGAGCTTCTTCACATTTTATCATTCCTATTTAACACCTTTGCTCATTTGAATTAGTAGTTGATTCTATTAAGTCTTCTCTCATAAATTTCTAACGATCTCACTTCTAGGGAATAAGTTTTTTACTGATAATAATCCTTCTCCGATTATGACGATGTCTTTTTGCCTTAAACTGTTTCAACGAGTGATCTTTATCAAAGTCTAATCCCCTGCATATTCCGTATCATTAAACAATACTACATTTGTTTTTTCGGCTATGAAGTGATCAGTAATGCACGTTAGTTCGATGTCAGAACAAGCATTCTTTGTTACTAAAACTATTCACAGTTTTCATATCGTTAAATTTAAAAACTCTCTAGTTAGCCTTTCTTTTGTGTTTAAGTTTCCTTCTCTATTACATCCAACAATCCCTGTAAACGGTATCTTCTCCACATGCGCATTCTACTCATTTCCACCTCCTGTTATTATGTAATCATTCTTTTTGCATTTATCAATAGTTTCTTACGGATATTCATAAAATCCTGTTTTAAAAGAAACAGGTTCTTTTTTAATTTCCCTTCCTTTGGCACGTTTACATAAATGAAATACACACATATCTTTTTATCTTACGACGTAGAATTGTAAACCTCTCATTCATTCCATCACTAATACGAGTGTATTCGCCTTTTCCATTTTTTATCAACCATAACTTCATTTCCAACTTTTGCTCGCGTGTTCTGTAATGTACTATTATATATTAATGTATATTTGTCGTTGTCACAACTTCCTTTAATGTTTATTTCCAGGAAATAAACATTATGCTATTCTTTTTACATTCCGAGTATTTAAACAAAGTTTGTCCGCAATGGCAAATCTTTTATTTCTTTTTTAGAATTTCTGATTAGTATTTCCACTTAGTTCCTTCTCAATGAGGCTTGTGATTGTTTGCGAGCGAGATGTCTGCTGAAGCGATACCAGCGCGTTAGCAGACATTAATGTCTTTTTTAAGTAATAAGTAATTTGTAGTTGTTATTGTTGATATATTATTAGAAAACCCAATTAGAGTTATGATTACTGTATACTTGGGTCATTTATGAATACGATGTGAATACAATGAGGTAGTATGAATAAAAACTGTATATTCTATTCTACAAATAAACGTAAGGAAATTTCGCTCTCATTTAATTGTATGCGTCTTAAAATTTTCGGGTTTCCACTGGACTGTCACAACTTTTGTTGTGACCTAAGCTCTAACTTCACCAAAGTATTCGAAACGGTTATCTTATTTTCAAATCGGAGAGGATTTTTGCTTATATCTTAGGGCTTAAGATATAAGCAAAAAGATATAAGCGATGGGACTCCCTCGTTACAGCCTCTCGACATTTCTTTCGGAACGCTCCAAATTCAGCTGTCCCTATGAAAACGGTTAATGTGGAGACGATTGCCAAGTATGATCGTATAGACCTCTTACTATTTAAACGGTTAAGTTGAAACTGTACTATGAGGTAGAACGTTTGTTAATAACATTCGCGTAAAACAGTATAAAAATTCAAACAGCCATTCTTATACAGAAAATCAGTCCTCATACTTGTAGAACTGCTCACTTGTGTTATATCGCTCTAATTAAAATATATGTCTGTAACAGACAGCGAAAATCAAATACATTTTAGTTCTCCATATCTATCGATAATAAAAGATGGTCGTCCTTAGTGATGGACAACATAAACTTGTAAAACATATAAAACTTTATTAATAAAGAAATGGAGTAATAAATTTATTCTGAAAAATAAGTTTTGCACTTTCATTAGATCAGTAGTTAACGTTATATAAATACGTAATTTTTAAAGGAATTTATGTCGTTAGATGTAAATTTATTCGAACAATGCTTGATAAGAACTGGTAAAAATTATTTTTTATTTTTAGGTATCATCATCGGTATTTCAGTTCATATCGATAACCTACATAGCCTTACTGAATAGAATTATATCAAGGGCAGCGGCAATTGAACTTCTACCCCTTCTGTATCATGCGAATATAAATTTAAAAAAAATTGCATTCTTATACATTATATAGGGCAGGGTGAAATAATTAATTGTCCTTTTTTAAGTAATAAGTAAATTGTAGGTTTTATTGTTGATATATTATTAGAAAACCCAATTAGAGTTATGATGACTGTATACTTGGTCATTTATGAATACGATGTGAATACAATGAGGTAGTATGAATAAAAACTGTCTATTCTATTCTACAAATAAACGTAAGGAAATTTCGCTCTCATTTAATTGTATGCGTCTTAAAATTTTCGGGTTTCCACTGGACTGTCACAACTTTTGTTGTGACCTAAGCTCTAACTTCACCAAAGTATTCGAAACTGTTATCGTATTTTCAAATCGGAGAGGATTTTTGCTTATATCGTAGGGCTTAAACACTTGTTTTAAAAGTGTACTTTTCATAAAGGGGTTATTATGCTAATATATTAAAAAATAAATTCAATATATCATATAAAAGATAATCTTGTCTTGGTATTTTACGAATAATTATCCGTGGATTTAAATTTCTTAAAGGAAGACTTTTTTCTTTCTTTCTTTTTCTGTTAGCCTACCGTTCAGGTATTACTTCAGAGGATGAATAAGGATGATATGTATGAGTGTAGACGAAGTGTAGTCTTGTACAGTCTCAATCCGACCGTTCCTGAGATGTGTGGTTAATTGAAACCCAACCAGCAAAGAACACCGGTATCAACGATTTAGTATTCAAATTTTAAAGGAAGACTACCTTCTTTAAAGGTAGTGTTAAAGAATTATTAGAGATTACCTAAAAAAAAGTAACATGTTGAGTAGGGTTTTTCAGTTTAATTTGGGTGGAAATATGCACACGAATCCCCCACACACACATTTATATATATAGAAATAAATTTTTCAGTACTTTTTACCGTATGCTTTCGTAAACTGCATTTTTTATTGTCACCTGAAAAAATAATTGAATTTTAAATTATTTTATAAAAAGTAATACAATTTTCATTTACCTCAAACTATTTTTCAAGTTTATTCTAGGTTTATCATTTACTTTTTACTTTAACACAAAAATTAATAAAAAAAAAAACAAAAAAAACATTTAATGAGTATTTTACGTACGGTTTACCTTGTACGAAGCAACATATTTTGTATCAAATCACCGTTATTTACAGAACAAAGAATTCAAGTTTAGTAAATCAAAAACCATGATAAAATACGATCAGTTTTCTAAATTTCATATAGTTTTATAGACTATACCTGTTGCTTACAAAATTCGTTTTCGGTATAGGTTAAAAATATCGTTTCAAGAAAATTGAATTTGATTTTTAAACAATTATTGATTTGAAATGAAAATTAACAAATCTTACTAAACAATTCTCGGCTTTGCTCTTGATAGATTTTTGTTTCAAATACACCGTACAGTTTTTAGATATTAATGACTTAATTACGCAATATTTAGAATACAAATACGAAAATGATCAAAATGTTCGATAATAGAATTTGAGTCCGATATGATTCCTTTGATCAACCGACGTTTTTACATTAAAACTTATGCAATATTAAAAGTTTAATTGAGAAAAAATCAAAATTGATGGTAAAATATTTTGGGTCTCAGTTAACTTTGACCAAATCACGTTTGTATCATCAAAGTTTTACTAAATTTAGAATAAGGGTACCGTCTTATTCGCTTGTCGATACGGGAGCTTAACATTTTTTGTAATTAAACATAATTCGATAAAACTAATATTTACTGAACTATAAATGATTAAAAATATTTTAATGGCCTCATTTTTTAATTTCCAAAGGCAAAGTTTTTAAACTTATTTATTTTGTAGATGTTTATTTAACATACACACCAAATTTCATTAAAATATGCGTTCTTAAGACATAAAATGTTATATAAAAAACAAAAAATGACGGACAGACCGAAAGAAGGAAGATAGGAAATTTGTCCACATGAATTTTTTTCGATGTCCTGAATCAGTACTTTAATTTTGGCCAATATCTTCCAAGATACTCTGTATAGCTATCGCCTGGAAGGAAAACTATCTGTACCATAATACCTCCTTGTTTAACAGGGTCGAAATCAGGCCAAAGCCGGGATATATGTAGCCAAATATTTCTTCCAATTTCAACTTTTTTTCGAGATACGGATCAAAGATTGTTTAGAAATGGTATTGATTCCTAAATCCGATCGACTTATAAACTTTGTAAATTTAAAAAAGCTTATTAGTTAATAAATTGTACTACTTTTATAAATTGTACAGTTGCTTTTATTGTAGTAGAGCTCGATTTTTAAAATCTACAAAAAGTAAAAAATTCAAAGTGGTGAAAACTACCCGCTCCCCTTTATTATTTTGTTCAAAGTTTAATGCTATCAATGCTCCATATATAGACATTTTTGAGCTTCTTTCGAAGAATTTATGTTTAGCCAGTTCGGAAATATTAATAAAAAATACAGGTAACACATGAACAAGTACCTTCGCGAAATTTCTAAGGTTTTTTTTTACGTTTTTGGACTATGAAGGTCATTGAAAGATTCGCAAAAAACTCCGATATCGAAATTTTGGATTGATATTATATACTGATATTATATTGATTATATACTTTATTCCGTATTACTCCCTTATTATAACACGCTTTATTATAATAGCAGTAACAGAACTAAGCCGGAAAGTAAAACTATATACGTATAACTAATTACTTTTCTAGATTAATATCGACAAGTAATAACGATTAAAAACTATACCGTAATTTTATCGGTTGCGGTCTAAATGTCTGAAATATATAACTATTTTATTTTTTTTAAGGAATGGAATAAAGTATGTCGTCAATCGATCCTCATGTAATTCGTAATGTGCTTACCGTTTACGGATAGAATTTTTGACTCTCTTCTTGGTTGTATAATTGTTCGTATTCGACGCGTACACAGATATTATTCGTTAGTGTTGGACGGTCGATATTTGTGTATTCTATATTTAATGTGTACCTGACTTTTGTTATTTTTTGTAGTTCGCGTTCACGTTTCTGTTTGAAGACACGTTATTACATCGAAGACACCTATTTGTTCGTATTTGATCCTTTCGTTTCTCAATACGTTTGTTTCTGTTCTATCGATTAGTGTAATTGCGACTTTATAAAAACAATTTTTATTTCGATGCGGATGATCATGTCGTGTTTTCTTTAATACGCTTTTTATACATTTTAATTTTTGTTCAACCTATTTTGAATAATTATTTGCAGTCTATACAATAATTATATACAATCTATTTTACACTCATTAGCCATTTTTATACTTTATAAACACGGATCGATGTAATAAAGAGAAATATTAAAAAAGGACTCTTATTTCTATTCTATTCTTATTTGACATAGACCTATCTATAAAAATAACTTTTATCTTCATTGCTGCATGGTGAGGGCGGTTTTTTAGTGTTGATTCACCGTTATCAGAGTCGAAAGTTTTTTTATTCGTTGTTTATTTTTATTATTATTTTATTCAGTGCGTTATTATCTGAGGACCTTTAAATACTAGATTTAAAATAAAATCTATTTTAAAATTTACAATAATAAAAGTAATTATTGCAGTATCATAATAATTATTTATCTTTTTCTGATTAGACACATCGCTAATTATCAGCAAATTTGTTATAATTAATACACCGATTATCCTTTTCTTTTTTTTTTGACAGCTATTTATTATTAATATGTTTAGTTTTTTTTTGTACAGAGACTATTTCCTTTAACTTATATTTTGTTTATTTAGCCGAGTCATTTAGCAGTTTTTTATTCGCGTTTTAAAGAGCTAATTTATTTGCGTGTTTGTGACCTATGTCTAAGATAAAAATTAGCATTTGTGTGTAAATATGCATCTTTTAGTTCCCTTTATCCTATATATAGTGAACTTATCGTATTTTGTGTTCTAGAATGTTGCACTGCTGCTTAACGATAGTCGTACGTTAAAGTCAGCTAACTTTATATTCGGGACCTGGCGATATTTTTGTTTCCAGGAGCTGTTCCACTAAGGAAACTCCGTTAGGCGTATCTCTCCATTTCGTTCAGATTTTAAAACTTTCACGGCATCTATAAATAATAGACGCTTCTTTAACGATTTCTGGATTAAAAGAACGTGTAACAGTTCAAAAAGTAGAATCTACTTTTTTAATCAAGGTTAAGAGTTAAGGTTGAAATTAATTTTCCATAAATGCTACTGTTCGAGTAAATGAAACCCAACAGAAAATGTGTCTAACGAACGGTACAAAATAACGGACTACTCCTTCATTGTTTCACTGTATTTCTTACTGTATCTTTATCAAAAAGAAAAAACCGTACGAAAAAATAAAACATCGGTGAGATACAAATTTACGATCTATCTGCTTAAAAACGATAAACTGCAAACTGACTTATATATATTTTGTAATATTAAGTTTAAGTATTGCTGGTTGGAAAGGCAAAAGATTACGGTATTTAGTAGTATTTTTTTAACAGTAACATCTATAAAAATAAAAAAATAGCCGGGATAAACATTTTATCTATTTATTAAAGCATATCCTTTATTATCTGGCAATATTTCACAACTAGCTTTTAAAGTTTCAATTAATTTTGTAATTTTTCATCTGTTTTTTTTCTTTTTTTTGTAGCACAATTTTTGTTGTGATGAATATTAAACTGAAAGAATGATATTGTTCGAATCTTTATAACATGAATTTGATTATGGTATTTTAGAGATAAATTAATATATTGAAATAAATTTATTAAGTTAAATAAAGCATATTAAGTTTATGTAGTTTAGATTTTTATCAAAATTTCTTTTTGAAGCAGTACGTACTCCCTTTTTTGTTTTTCATTAGGTCATAGCTTAATGAATTGTGTAGAAACTGAAGCTTTGATGATTGCAAAGCTTCATTTTTAGTCCGTATCGATTCATTGAGTTAGGCAAGAATGATCGCGATTGATTCATTGTAATCTAATATTCCCTACGATTCTCATGTAAATTAATTCTCTACATTTGTAACTTGTTCGAAAATATATTGTAAAGAGATATTCATTTAAAAGCGTTCTACCAAAAATTAATTTTGTGTTCTTTAGATGTATAAGAAAAGACTAAATGGACTGTGTTGAAAGCATATTTCCTTTTTTTTTGAACTTAAAGAATTAGTAATTGAAGAATATAACTGCTGAGTTATCTTAGAATAAAAACTTGTATTCTCATTAAAAAAAAAAAATGTAGATAAACAAAATAGCTCACCTTCTACCGATGTTTCGCAATTTAGTGGATCCTCTACCGCTCTTGAAGATCTTTCATGAGTAAATATGTCGGTCCTGATAATTTGTATAACTACAAATGCTCAAATATTATTTTAATGTTTCTAAATAGATCATTTTTTACCTTTTAGGTTTACGTATAAGTAATCTTTATAAATTATTTTTGAGAGAAAATATGGGAACAAAAAAGATATATTACGCGCTAAAAAAAATAGTAGCATTAAGTTATTACTGCAAGTGTACCGTACTGTAGAAAATTATTGGATAAGCTAAAAAAAAATTAATAATCTTAGAGAGGTACTATGTATTAATGTAGCAAGTCAGCAAAAAAAACTATGGATGACGAGTGTATGAAAAAATGGATGTAAGATAACTGTGGAACGCAAAAAGCATAAGATGAAATACGGTAAAGTTATTGTTACATAAATGTGTTACTATCAGAATTGTGCATTTATGTTAGGTCTTTTCTATTTAAATACATCTATTCGCGTGTTTATTAAGTCTTGATGTAAATACATAACTCCTCAAATCTGTGTAAAATCGCGTAAATCAACGGTTACCTTTTAAGTCCAGCATTACCGCCTAGCTTTCGTGATTTGTTGATATTAGATCTCTAAGCTGGAAGCTCAATGAAATTTTCTTTTTGTGCTGTATTGTGTATCCAAGAGTACCGCAGATGGCGCTAGCCTTTCTGTACGGGAAATCGATAGTTCCAAGTCCGTCTGACAGCTAATTCAGACGGAAGATACAGCTAATTATCTTAATGCTAACGATTCCTCGATGCTGATTCCGACCGCCATTCTGATAGTGAGTTTAAATTGATAATAAGCTCTGAAATTCGCATTATAACAGGCTTTGGTCGTGGATTAAATAACAGATACACTCATTACCCGGTCAAGGGACGTAGTTACCAAAAGTACAGAGTCAAGACGCCTGAACTAAACATCCGATATCCGTAGACTTCTATAATATCAGGTGAATTGATTAATCAAATCGAAGCTGTAAATGAAAGACTGCTGTTATGGAATTAAGGTAAAGCTAACAGATTGAAGTAAGCGTAGTATTATACAGCAGAACGATTTTCTGAGATCTTTGAAAATGAAGAACAACTGGCGGTAATTTAACAAGAAGATCAGAATCTAATGTAAAAAAAAAATTAGATAAAATTAGTGTAGTAAGAATAGATGATAAATATCAGTATCGTTATGCTGTTTAGAGAAGTAGGACTGAACAAGCCGCATATAAAGTTGGGGGAATGACTCTGATTTCATAGAGCGTCAACAGTTCAATTTCAAAGAAATAGCCTAAGTAAATGCAAAAAGTGTAATGTTGGTTTGATGTCTTTCGTCCAAATTAGTCCGTAGTATAATTGACAAAAGACTCGATTAAAAGATGGAAGCTGCACTACTCAAAGCTTTACCCAATAATTAGGGTAAAGATAGATACCGTACTACTCGTAACTTTTGCGAGTTTCCCCGTTCGGTAGTACAGCATTCGATTGACGACTGACCCACATCTACCTAACTTAGTCATGTGCCGCAAGCTAACCTTATTACAATCTTGAATTCATTCGCATAGCGCGATTAGCATCTTCCACAGGGTAATGCTAGCACTACCGTTAGAACTCACTTTTTCCAGATTTTTAAGAAAGCAGGCAATTTACTACATTTTCGTCAGCGTGAGTGTCCCAAGTCTGATCCGATGCCAGCGAGAAGCAGAGATTTCACTTACAATATGGTCTTGTGGAACCTCTTATACCAAAGGTTCTGGGTTTAAAACCTGTTTGGCCTTTTCACAAGGTACCAAATTCATTTTTCATAAAAAAAAAAGATGGGGTAGGACAGTAGTAATTGGGTTTGGCCTACAGTTACTATAGTGAGAATAAATAAACAAATAAATTTGGGCTGATACTCGTAACTCACACAGAACAGAGCCCGCCTCGGGTTCGTAACTAAAGCTTTCCTATCTGCCGTAACTGATAAGGACAGTTGCTTTTGAGTTGTATTCATTGTCTGTCACTGAGAGCTTTAAACCATCCTATCACCGGCACTGCTCAGTTTTCAGATATAGATAGCAAAGCCTTTATCTATAAAGATAAAGATAAAGCCTAAGATAAAGCCATTGTACAGAAGTACTATGTGTAAACATCTAAGACGTTTAAATTGTCAAGTTTTTATTTCATTTATTTAATTAAATTATTAATGAAGGAGCTGTATCTCAGCATACTGCCTGCCAAAAATCATCTGTATACATATATATATATATATATATATATATATATATATACCTACATGGGTGATGAAGAAATATCAAACTTGAAGCAACAAAAACTTCCGTACCAAGTTTTTGTCGTTTTTTTATGTCAAACGGCTTTGGTCATCGGATTTGTCATCTGCGACTATAAAAACCCTGCATAGCCGTTTTGCAGATTTTTCAATTTTTTACACCCGCACCCTTTAATTTACCCCCGTACGGGGGGATGTAGTAATGATGAAATATTGCATTGCCACCCGACTGTAGTAACTGTGCAAAATTTCACCAATCGGCAATGTCAGGAATGTCTTTAACGATAAAGATGCAAGATTAAATTAAGGATACAAGATTTCCGGGCAAACATGAAAAAAAACATTGTGAGTTAAAGAAAATCAAGTAATAAGAATTACCCACCGGCTCGGTCTAGTGGTGAACGCGTCTTCGAAAATCAGCTGATTTCGAAGTTGAGAGTTTCGACGTTCAAATCCTAGTAAAGGCAGTTACTTTTAAACGGGTTTGAATACTAAATCGTGGATACCGGTGTTCTTTGGTGGACGGGTTTCGATTAACCACACATCTCAGAAATGGTCGACCTGAGACTGTACAAGACTACACTTCACTTACAGTCATTCATATCTATCCTCATTCACCCTTTAAAGTAATACATGACTGTGATTGCCGGAGGATGAACAGGAAAAATGTAATAAGAATTAGCTTATATAAAAAGTAGAAGACTAGGAAATGCAGGAGGAATGCAAAACGGATAAAGAAACGATGTTACTTTTTTACAAGATTGTCGATATTTGTGGACTCTTTTTATTTCTACAAAGATAATACAATAATGACACTGAGAGAAATCTTCTAGGCCGGAGTAAGAATCGAAGGTCGTAAAAAAGTGCTAAGATTCATAGATAGTATTGTTCTTCAGGCTGAAATTAGGAACGAGTTCACAGTAAGCTTGCATGCAATGGATTCATTACTGGCGTTAGTTCAATTTGGAATAAAGACTGAAACAAAGGTAATGTTACCTCATATAAGGCAGGTGATTAAATTTAATATTAGATCAGTTGCCTTAATTTCAAAAGAAATTACACAAAACAATCAGATTTTTGTAAAGAATCTCGCTTGTCTCATTTTTACTTTTAAATTTTGAAGGGAAAAAACTACTACAAAAAAAGAATTATAAAGACTCATTTTTGTGACCCTATGTTTTGTATTCCTCCTTCATATTCAAGAAACAATCTTGCTTAGTTCATTAAATAAGCAAAAATACCCTGAATATATTCATCGGATCTGCGCTTCTACGCACACACATGTAAACAAAACAATAATATTCTTAACTTGACTTTGATAATATTGAAAAAGATATTGTCAATTATTCAAAATTATAAAATAAAATTTCACACCAATATTTTATGACATGTGTAAATTGGAAAAATAATTTAAAAAATTTGGTAGGTGGTAGTAACAAAATGTCAATAAAAATGCGTTAATAAAATCAATCCTTTTTTATATTATCTTTTACCTTGAAAATAGAGTTGGTATTATCAGGTTAAAATACTACCCGTATTACTTTAGGCTTTAAAATATCAGTTTTTCGCTTATTATTTTCTTTTTTATCGTTAAATTTAACTTAGTCAATTTTTGTTTTACTTTTTTCTGTTTAGGTAACCGTGACGGTTTAGATAGAGAATTTTTAAAAAAGTTTACGAATTCCTAATGCAAAATCCAATATCATGATTATTTTTTAACCGTTTCTCCATAAGTCTAAAAAACAACTGAAACCATGAAACATAGTTTGTGAACTTTCTTTGAATTTCACAGAGGAATATTTTTGTGTTATTTACTTTTTTATACTATTAAATGTTAAATCGTTAAGATATTTAAAATTTAAACTGGAAATTTACAATGAAAGTTACAATGAATATTGTAAAGCTTTCAGCTCTAATAATACTTAATAACGATCATGCGCATATTACTTGACGATTACATTCCGTTCATATGAAGTCGGGGTGTTTACGTTGAGGGTGTTGGTTTGTAGTCGCATTATATTGTCATTGTGATTTTATTAATGATCGATTCTGCTCCGTCAATACCATACGTATATTCTAAACCTACCGCTGACAAAGCTTTTTTTTTTAGTTTCTGTCGTCCGTTCAGTTTCTCTTGACGTTACTTACGTTCGTCTCTGACCGATCTGTTTCTACAACGGTTATGTGTTAGTTTGCGTAAAATATAATTATTTTTTCGCGAGTTAAAAATTTTACTACTCCTGAATACGATTGTTAAAAATTATTTTTTATATAATGACGATTAACTGATTAAATCGATGATGTAATATCATCAGGGTTTATTTAAGTATTGTAAATTAAAAGATACGGTGCAAGAGTGAAGTAAATAAATTTCATACGTTCCTTTAAGTATTATAAAAGAATAATTAGTTTATTTCTAGTAATTAACTACGACAGGGTTATTTATTAAAAACAAACCGATTATTTTATGCCGTAAAATTGCTCGATTACTCATTTTAAGGGCCAGAGAATTAATTGGAGATTTATTTAGAAAGTGATAATATGTACATGGTAGTATACAGTGGTATACGTACTAACGTATAGAGTACAGTAAAATATATAACTCCGACAAAATATTTAGTTTGGCGACCGTTATTGTGGTCAAATATGAATTTTGCCATATAATTATGTAAACCGACAATTTGATTTTTTCGCAATTTTTTGTCTCGTCAAACAAACCAATTCGTTTTTCTCGGTATTATGCTTTTCCAAAATTCGGTCCTGATATTAAATTTCCTGATGAAAAAACATAATTTTCCTTTCAAACGGTAGCAAATATTTTGTTTTATCTTCCCGTACCATTATTTATTAGGCTTAAACGCTTGTTCTATCCCTTCAATATGCAATAATCAATAAGTTTGAATTACCTTTCGTTCGAAATTGCTTCTTTTTCCTAATCTATTTACAATTTTTTTGATAGTAAATTGCACAAATTTTGTTTCACATTGTTTTTCGTTAGATCGCACCGAAAGTTCGTAGTTTGGTTGATTTAATTTTCTGTATCTGCACAAAAATATTGTGAATAAATAATCTGTTACGTTTACTATTTATTTTTGTTTTGGATTATTTTTGTTTTAACTACACCTACGAGAAAGTGAGTTTTATGTGACCGTCTAATTTTTAACGGCGCTTGAAAAGATTTAGTAAATATTTACATAAAATAAGGTATGCTTTTTTCCGTTTAGTTAAATTTATGGAGACGAAAGTTCAAATGTCCGTCCGCCTGCCGCTAGACCGCGATTGAACTTTGTATTAACACTACACACCATTTAGCGTACAGATGTTGATTTATTCCTTTTTTGACTTTTGGACTCAATACAGAAACCTTCAAATTACGATT
Source organism: Lycorma delicatula (assembly GCF_047948215.1). Lineage (NCBI taxonomy): Eukaryota > Metazoa > Arthropoda > Insecta > Hemiptera > Fulgoridae > Lycorma > Lycorma delicatula. Next base: position 322,207,691 of record NC_134455.1, on the reverse strand, counting down.
ACACGTTTGAAATAGTGATCTATACCTCTATAATAATTATTTTTCATCCGGCGATTCGCTGGTGTTTTCATAACTCTTAATTAAATTAATAAAGTTCATAACATGCTTAGAAAATTAATTAAATTTGTATGTTATTGTTTGTCCTTGCTCGGAGAATAAACTCGAAAAAATATCGTTCTCGCTCTACAAATCGGTATTTATCTACTTATTGGTTTATTGAATTATAATAATAAATATTTTAATGGAATTTTTTAAAACATTTTGACAGATCATTGTAATTGAACCTTCAGCGATCGATATAAAGTTTTAATATATATAATTTTTATGCATGCTTTATTTAGCTTTCTATAGAACATTATCAGAATGATTTTCACTGACCTGAAATGTATTATGTTGATTTCGTCGTATTTATCTGAAACAAGAGGCAAAGATTGTGGAAAAACTGATTTTCTTCTCTGCCTATTTTTATTTATACATCATCATAAACAGTTAAATTTAAAATTGTCTTGCAAAGAATTTAATAATAATAATAGTTAAAAAGAGGTATCTCTTAAACATCATTTTTTTGAGTAGGTTTAATTAATTAAATCTTGTACAAAAAGTGGTTTTTAAAAAACACTACTATTTATATAATTTGATTGTAAATAATAATATTTGGTTTTTACGTTGATAAGTGTGAAGTTTGTTTTCTTTTCTGTTAATCAGAAAAATTTGTATTTATATAAGACTTATTTATATTAAAATTATTTTACAATTCGTTCGATTTTATTAGAATTTTATTTATTTTTAAATTCGATTTTAATTAGAAATGTTTAGATTATATATCACTATTTATTAATTGAACTGACGCGTATCATTTAGCTTGTGATTAATTGTTCATTTTCCGGATTTTTTTTAATGCTTTTTCGTGTAAAACTTTATATATATATATATATATATATAGAATATTTCAAATATATATATATATATATATATTTTTTTTTTGTTCAGGCATGGCGTTTTCACACACGCTAAAAATCATTCATCTCATCCTCTGAAGCAATGGTGGACCTAATGGTGGACCCGGAGATTAAAAAAAAAAATTAACTCAATTATAAAAAAATATTAATTAATATTAATATATATTTTGTACAAATGAAATAAAAAAATAAAAAAAGCATTCTCAGAAATAATTTGATCTAGAATCATTAAAAATGTATTCAAAAGTCCAATTTATGTTTTGTCCCTCATAATCGGCTTGTTTCTAATAACAGAAGGCTTACAACAATCATTAATACAGGTTAAGTACGTAATAATATTATAAAAAAGGAAATAGATCAGCTGTTTACTTCTACTAATAATAGCCATTAATTCAGTTAGTTTTAGCATTTCATTATAATCTCGATAAAACTTTTTCTAAAATGTTGGAAACATTTTAACTCTAATCAACACCAGTCTTTCTCTCTCCCTCTCTCTCTCATTCTCTTGTTTTGTCTGTGTATGTATATATATATATTACTTGTATTCAAGAAACTGTTCAGTTATGTTTCTTGTTGGTACATACAATTATTCTATTCAAATATATATGCAATAGATATGCTATTGATACGAAAATTATCCATTAATTATTTTTGATCGTCAGAAAATTCGACACTCGTAAAACTTTAATCTCAAAATGTTCAATGTATTCGCTTGACAAAACTACAAATGATATATTAATATTAATTAATTTTTTTTTACATTTGAGTTAATTTTTTTTTTTTTTGTTTAATCTCTGGGTCCACCATTAGGTATTGCTTCAAAGGATGAAATGATGATTTGTATCTAGTGTGAAAATGCCATGCCTGAACAAAAAAAAATATATATACTGTAATGGTGGATAACTGTGTAATTTAATATTAGTGTGTAGTAATTGTATCGGATGAATAATTGTGGCAAGTTGTATGATAGTTGATGTCGATTTTCGTGAGTATATTATTTCTGGAAATGAAAGCGAACTACGTTCAAAATCGGCTGAAATATTTCATTCAGTATAAAATTAACTTATACTATAACAGAAAAAACAACTGAGGAGAATATGCTATGTAGTATGCAGTATATTATAACAAATCATTCGATCGCTTTTTAATTTTTGCTGTAATATTATAATGCAAATTAACCGATATTGACTGAAATGATTCTGAACGAACAACGATCCATTTCAGAAAAGGCACAAATCTGCATAATATTACTTCTTAAACATCTGACAGTTTACCGATCTTTTCGTATGTGTTGTTCCGTTATGCTTGAGGTGGAACTTTGCGCTTCTTAGACACTTCAACGTTGAGAACTTGTTACTATATTTCCTAAATTTGACAGATCTGGATGAAGTTATGTTATATCGATACTGATATTACATCATTGTTGTGGGTATAAAGTTCTTTTGCATAATGTACAAGGTATGTCTCCTAACGCATTTATTGCTGTTCTAAAAGTTTTTGCAACGAATATTTGCCTTAGATTATTAGAAACTTGATGTATTCAATGTAAACGAGTATGTTTTTCATCAGCTCTTTTGTTTCGCAATTTTTCACGTTCACGCACTCTTACAATCGAAGTGAACATTCTTCAAATGTTTCATTACAAATAAGTTTATGAATCACCGGAAAGGGTACGATCTTTGTTCTTGAGTCTCTTTGAATGGCATTCCCGGATCAATTCTGTTTTCTTTCAGACCGCATTTCTTTTGACAATTTACATTTCATTTATTCCTGCATTTATGATAATCTGGTCATGTAAAATATCAGATTCTTGACTCCGAATTCTTTTCCCTCGAATCTTTAAGTCGTTTTCAAACGAGCCTGTTTTGTTTAATGCGAACGTTCTTTATTCTTATTAGCAGCCTCAACGCGGCTGCAGGCAGTGTCACATTTGTGGGCTTGCCCAGAGTTATTGATAGGAGGAACAGCGAGCAATGTCGTTTCAGGGTAGTGAGGCTAGGGTATCTCTGGCCATGATAGTGGAAACGATGCTAGTTAAGTCCGGGCGGAAAAGGAGGGCGGGAATTTCTCGTCCTGCTCAGGGTCAGACGGCGAGTTCTCCGAGATGGATGTAGGGACATCCATCCGGGTAGAAAGAGGCGACCCTCTGGTCGAAGAGTTTCTTGCAGCTAAGGGTAGACCTGGCAGTTCTACCCAGATTCTTCTCGCAACCCAGCAGAGCAAAGGGAATTTATTGGACTTCGTAGAAGGCCCCCGCAGCGTCAGTGCAGGGGCGAGGAGCAGAATATTGCCTAAACTTAGGCTTGTGAAGGAAGTTCTTTCCGCTTTGGCGGAAGGTTTTGAGAAGTTGGCCTCCCGGCCCAAGGAGGTCAAAGTTGTTCAGCACCGATTTCAGCTCCTGCACGACCGAGGCATTACGCCGAAGACGTGCGGGGCTAACGTGAGGCTAGCCAAGCCTTGCCGCAGCCCGAGGTATTGTTTGTAAATAAGGTTGAAGGGTCTACTAAACCTAGTAGAGAATTTAAGGAGGACTTTACGGTTGCCCTTCGTGGTAAGCGTTAAAACCTCAAGACTAAGAGAATAAAAGAGACTAGCAAGGGTCTGGTAGTGGTTACCAACGATAAGGAGACTGTCCGAGTCATCGCGGAGTCTTCTGAGGTGAAGAAGCTTGAGGTCAAGGTGGACCCGAAGCGTAAAAGCAGGTCCCGGGTCATTTTCTACATCATTGACCGGCGGCTATCTGATGAGGATGTTCTGTCCCTTCTTAGGAAGCAGAACACTGAGTTAGATGAGGCCACATTTAAGCAAGAGTGTAGGCTACTCTACAAGACTGGGAAGCGTAATGCCCAACGTTATCACGGTGTTTTTGAACTTGGTGTTGGTCTTTTCAAGAAGTTTGTATCTGAGGGTAGGTTGTATCTTGATCTCACGTTCTGTCGAGTCAGGAAGTTCATTGGTGTACAAAGGTGCTTTAAGTGCTGTCGTTTTGACCACAGAGCCAAATTTTGTAAGTATGCGTCAGTCTGCGAGCATTGTGGCGAGGAGGGTCACATGCGTGACAACTGTCCGCAGAAAGCCGAGGCTCCATCCTGCGTCAACTGTAAAAGATTGCGCGAAGAGTGCAGACATTAGGTCAACAGTAAGGACTGTTGCTGTTATTTACGTGCGGTAGAATTGTACTTCAATTCCCCGGAAAGTTAGGACTTCTCATTGATGCTTGATGTCTATGTGTATTGGTAGGTGAACTGTTGTGAGTCTCGAGGTTGCTTTTTTGAACCGCCCTTTACTAGGAGGGTGATTACCAGGTCATGCGGTTTTTATAGTTTCTTCACGTGAGTGAAGATTGGCCCATTGCTTGATGCAGAGGCTGGTTTAGGTCTATTTCGATTGTCAAATCGCTTTTTTGGCACGAGTTAGGTGATGAACTGTGGGTATTTTTTGCGGGTGTTTGTTCTTCTTGCAGGGACGCTTTTGCATCGGGGATGGGTTGATCAAATCTCCTTAGTTTGAGTTGCTTCGGTCTTAACTTAAGTGCTGTCGGTATACTTAAGTGAGTAGGTATAGGGGAGCTGGTAGAGAATTATTTCTCGGCAGTTTCTACTACTGTATTTTGCAATTTTACTTGGCTAGCTTACTTCTCCTCACATCTTGCACTAGCGACTGCGAGTTCATTTAGTGTTAGCCGGGTGGCTAGGATGCCGCCTGGACAGTTTGATTGGCCGGAGGTAGGAGTGCTTGGCACCGAGCCCCGGCTAGAGTAGCTCAAGTAGCAATGGGGGTCGAGCTCGGAAGCTTGATTTTCAGTCTCCCGAGTACGATTTCACTAAATTTAGCAAGGCGATTTGTTGAATTGGAGTGCACTTATTAAGCAATAAGTAAATGTTAGTTGCGATCAACTTAGCGTTAAATCCAAGCGGTCCTCAAAGTTGGAGCTGAAGTGGGAGACTAGAGGTTATAATCAGCTCCCGAACGGACCAGACTTGAAAATGTCCTCTGGGACATTTTCATTTACACTGGTTAGCACTCCAATCACTAAATTTATTAACATATGCTGTCGTGGCATGAAATTACCGAAATAATCGTATTGTAAAGTGGGTACATACGGTTTAGGTGGTGGTGAAATGGTAATAGGGTTAGGCGCGCGGTGTCTTTGATCTTCCGCGGGTAGGCAGTTAGTTTTAGCAGTTCCTGAGGGCTGCGTGGTAGAGTTAGGTGTCTGATGTCTTCTACGAAGGCAAATCTTGACTAGGGCGGAATTGATGTGAATGTCTTTCGAGGCATTTGTATCGGTGACATCTCACGAGGCCGACTGATGACTGTGGAATGTTGAGTTTGAGGACAAGATGTCCTCCGATTAAGCCACTAATGGCTAGGTACGGAGGGAGTGGTGTGGCAACCAGACATGTCACGAGGCGGGTGTTCTTCTCCCTTGGTAGGGGGGGGGGGGAATTGTGATGGTGCTATCCTTAAACCTCCTGTGTCTTATATGTGTTACAACCTTGCTTTAACTCAGTAGATGTTTGTACATATTACATGCACATGGTATATAATATAGAATGAGTAGATTCTTATTTTAAATAGGCCGCCGCTAGCTTTAAGGCTGATGAACCTCTAATGTGTATCCAAATCGCGATTATAAAATTACGGTTATGGTTTTAGCTCTGTTTATTAACCGTGGAACATAATACCGTATGAGAGCCGCTAAAACAATCAGAATATCAGGCAGATAAAGCCTAATAATCGTTTTGGGGCAGGTAAAGCCGTAGTAAATAGGAATATCGGTCGGTTTCTTACCCTTTCTTTAGTTATCGATTTCGCATCCATAGAAGTTTGACCGAACGATTTTTTGTTCTACCAAACATATTTCTAGGAACGGATGTATTCTTTTAAAATCTATCTCTTTTGAGATGGCTGTTTTTAGAAACAATTTACTGGAGCGTGCATTTAAGCTATCAACGGTGGATCAGTAGTATATGCTCACATCTCGATAATAAAATTTTGTATCAAAAGGGATTGTTGGCGGGAGGGAATTCTGATGCCAGGAAAAGCAACTGCCTTCCTCCGAAGATATATAGTTCGTTCTTATCGCCCATTCCATTCACTCTAGCTCCTTATCTTGATTTTTTCTTCCTCTTCTACGGACGTAGATCTGCCTCCGCTAGGTCCTTGCTGAGAGTACTAGGTCCTGTAGAGCAGTGCATCGTGTGATGTAATCTCGCTGGAAGGCGTCTTGGTCTGTTCTTAATGTGCGGTGGCTGCACAATAAGCAAAAATAAACCTTACTGCCGAATTGTGTATCGGATAAAGTTGGATCTCTGAATCTCTCCAAGAAATATTAATACGAAAGTATCATCTCTCAGATTCAAACTTGTTTCCCCCACTGTACGGAAAACATTTCGTAATACCGGGATAACCTTTACAAAGTACTATTGACAAAAAGAATATAAAAGTCTGTTACGGTTTGTATTGTACACGTTTGATAGCTTGAGATGAAATTTTTGAAGTTTTTCAAATATTTAAAAAAAATCTCACGTCGACTTCCATTCTCTTTTTCCATAACATTAATATATTTCAAATCGCATAAATTTTTCTGATAAAAAATGTTTCAGCTGTAAATTAATGTTCTAAGGTAAAGTTGCTGCGTAAAATCTGAGTTTATTTTAATTGAATGTTTATTTTATTACATTATACACAAAAGTTCTTATCTGGTAAAATGTATGACAAAAAAAAAATGGTTAAAAAAAATTTAATTGAGCAATAAGAACTTAAGTTTATGTTTCTGTACGAAAACTCATTTTTTAATTATTATTTCATTATTAAAATAATAAGTTATATCCTAAATAGACTTCATGAACTTAGACTTCATGTATAGGTTGAAGGCGAGAAAAGCTTTATTCGTAGCCAATAGTGTGCATGAAGTAATGTGGCTAGAATTAAATACTATTACTTTTACTTCCATCAGCAGTAAATGCTAATCCTGTTATCGACGGTAATCCACTTATCGGTTATCGTCGATAAAAGTCCTCTTATCGGCCGGGTTTCTGGTACTAAATTTCCACGGTCGGAACCAAATAAGCAGCGCGTAGATTTATAGGCATTTATTTCTTCATTTCCGTAAATTAATACTATTTTGGTTTGTTATTTAAATTATTATGTTTATAAACTTAGACTTGTAGTTTGATGTACCTGTAACATTATTTATTCTCTTATCGCATCTATTAAATTAAAAGTTAAATCATAAATAGGTAGGATATGATCGGTTAAATTCCAGATTTCATTCAAATCTAGAAAGTGACATATACATGTGCACAATAATAATCAGTCGCTTTCTCCTTTAAAGTTTGGGTTTGCTTATGTGTTTTGTTTTTGTTTTGAGTCACATCCTGCAAAGCTTAATGACAGAAAAAAAATAAAAAACTATACCTTTATTTTATATTGCCGCCTATTTGAATGTATTATTTAATTAAAATATCGCATTATTGTTGTTTCAGATGTACTGAGTCATTTAAATGTTTTGAGGTTTTTAAATGTTATACTTCTACGATGACTTTATGGTACACAAGACCTTCTGTATTTTAATAGAATAATGCCTATTTAGTAGGAACAGTAACACACACACACACACACATACACACACACACACACAACACACACGGTAATATATAAGTTGAATACACGTGCGCGTGTGTGTATTTTATTAAATCGTGGAAATATTAGATAGAGTTTCTTTATCTTTTTGTCTGATCGATGTTATGATTTATATCAAGATATTAAATCCATCTAATTTTCATTAACACAGATTTGAAAACCTTTTTAATAGTATTTAAAAACAACACGAGATACTTGGGTCAATCTTCCATATTTTTGAATTTTTTGTTTGCCCTTTTACCATATATTTTTGTTAATATGTCACAAATAGTGTTTTTAGTATGTTTGTATTCTATTTAAGATAATCGTCGACTTAGATAATCTTTATGCGACTAGAAAGTAAAAGAGAAATGTTCTCAAATTTGTCTTCGCTGACGTTTTCACTCGATGAAGTCACAAGATGTGTCTTCATTTCGTTCACGAAATAATTTTCTTTAAATTTAGCCATAATTTTATTGTGTATATTATCAACATAATATTGAACGACGGTAGCCGGCGGTAAATAACAGATGATTATTGCCCTTGTTAGGAACTGGGGGGATAGAATAATATGACGTGTTCATGCAGCGGGCAGGGGGCGAGTTGGAGTCACGTGATGATCTGTTGTATCTCCCGGCGCGCTGCCGTGCCCCCCTATGCCTGCCCCCGGAGGCGGAACTTCCTTTACCTTCTTCAGACACTACTCGCAGCCTGGCTTCTACCTCCTCCACGACGACCACGTCTCTGGACATGCCTCGGGTCAGCTAATAATATATTTTTGTATTTATTTAGCTATAATTTATCCTTTGATGTGTTTTATGATGTATGAATGAATGCTGATATAAAAATTGTAAATATAGTACTACTAAAGTAATTTATAAAAAAATAACTATTTTATATAAATCCGCACTGTGAGGGCAACGTTAAAAGAGTTCCTATATTATTTGTGTACAATTTTACCTTATAAATCCGCAGTTTGTATCTACTTAACGAGATTTATCTGTCTTATGATTTTGGTTCGCATGCTTATTTCTTCGGTAAGATTATACTGAATGTACTTTTCTTTTTGAGAGGAAATTTGAAAACTTGTGTCATCTTTTTATTATTATTTCTAAATTCATGAAATTTTATTTATTACTTTTAACTTCAGTTTATAAAAAGATACATTTTTATTTAAAAGGTTTTCTTCAAGTGTTATTTGTATTAACAGCCTATATATTTTCTTAACTTCCCGACATTTCTCTTTTTATGGATAAAGTTTAGTTTACTTTTAACATACATGTAAAAATATCATCTACAATAAAAGATTCATTACAAGTAACGATCAAATATTTTAATGAAACATCGTACCAAATTTTATTCTAATAAAAATAAAAAAAATAAAGGAATAAAAATATAAAGTAATTATAATGTAAAAATTATATAATATTATTTGGTGAAAAAGATTGAAATAAACTAATTCCTGATAGTACATGATGTTATAAACATTTTTTTTTCTTTTATTAAAAAAACTTACTTAAAGAAGTAAAATTCGCCTGTTCAGTAACATAATGATATATGAAAGAAGGAGAATTAATTTCTCTGTTGGGTTTTACTAAAACAAACTCTCATATTTTTCCAAATTAAATTTAAATCAAACAAATGATTTACATGTAGATATTTTTAAAAATTCGTGCAAAATATTATAAAAACGTTTATTCCTTCATTTCGTTTGCGCTCAGGTGACAGTGTGAATATGAAAGTTAAATTTTATCATTAATTATTTTTAATTGCATATTTTAACCCATTCAGTTTTTAATCGCTAACGTAGTCTAAAAATGTAGTTTGTAAAATACTGAAGTTGTTAAATAATCTTTAATTAAAAATTATTTTCTTTAAACATTTTTAAAAATTATTTGGATTTTAAGTAAATAATTTTTTTATTCTTTTTTCTAAGAAGTCTTCGTACGTAAATTGTCAGAACTTCGATGTTTCATGTGTAAAACCTGAAAATGTCTTTTAAAAGTAGAGACTATTATGAACGTAAACTTTTGTATCCGACTTATTGTGTTGTTTAATTCAAATATAATTTTATAATTATTAGCCTGGAAAAATATTTAATGAATATATAACATATTTATTTCGCGGAGTATAAGTGAATGAAAATTCTGTCAGGGATAAATGTACATCAAGAGATAAAAATATATAAAAAAGTAGAACATTTAAAAATCGAGGAAGGTCCTTTGAATTAAATGTATCATAAGAAAGTGTATTTAGTCCGAGTGCAATGTTCGTAAAAAAAAAATAGCTTTGGTTATTAAAAAGAAAGTATGAAAATAAATCCAAATTGTCGATAAAACCGTTGAAAACGAAAATTTCGGGATGAATATATTTAGAAAAAAAAAGCTTATCTAGCTAACTAGTAACAATTTACCTAAAATTAGGAATAAAAAAATTCAACAGCTCTTTCGTATTCCAGCCCGGTACCCAATTGAAGCTGCTTGCTTATACGACCCACGTCTGTATTGCATTTTTTAATAATTGTATACTATTTAATTCCGATTAATATAAAACAAATAGATATATAATAAAAAAAATTGTTTAAAAATACTGTCATAATTAAAAAGAATTTCTCAACGGAACTGAATTTAATAGAAAGAAAAAGTTAACCGTTCATATTTTAATTAACTTTTTAAGTTTTCTCACTACTGCATTTGAAATAAAAACAAACTAACTTTTAAAAATAAAAGAGAAAATCCTTAAAAAGACGAAAATTGAAACGTTTTTTTTTTTTTGTTAAAAATGCTTAGAAAGTTTTGTGATAGGCTTCAAAAAAAATATTAGGATAAATATAAGGATGTACAAAATAAATTATGTATCTATAAAAAATAACAATGAAATATAATAATTTGTTTTATGTTTGTTTACATATGGAACTTTACCTCGAGTTAAGAATCAAGAAACAAAAAACTAAATTGAAATTAAATTCAGTCTGTACATGATTGTAAAAAAAAATTGATGTGGAAACCATATGACTTCCTTGTACGCCTATTAAATTACCTATACACATTTTTGCTGTACTTCATTTAAACTTATTTCATTTGAAAGTGAGATAGCATCCTCCAATTTTTTAATAAAGTGGACATTTACACAATTGCATTGTGGTGGACATCATATTGCATCACATTTTTTCGTGGTGTTTGTATCAGCATTTTATATTAGTTTATATATTAATTTTATTTCACGTCGCTCAAGCAGTTATATGGTGTAAGTGAGAATGTGTCGGATCCGTAACCATGCACATATCGGTTCGAATCCGACTTCGTATACATATATTTTTTTTAAATTTCAGTTTTCAGATTTCAACGGAAATATTCATTTTGACCATCTTTGAATTCATTTTGAGTAGTTTCGGCGTGACGTCTGTACGTACGTACGTATATATCTCGCATAACTCAAAAACGATTAGCCGTAGAATGTTGAAACTTTGGGTTTAGCTGTTTTAAACCCGCGAAATAAATTGCAACATTAGCGGCAAAGTAAACCGTCATAATGTGCGAGTTTGGAGAACTAAAAACCCACACGCTTATGTGGAACACATTCGGGATTCTCTGAAAGTAAACATTTTTTGTGCGATCTCTTGTGAGACATTGTATGGGCCGTTCTTTTTTATGGAAACGACAGTAACCGGCGTGATATACCTGGATATGTTACAATTATGGCTTATGCCATAATTGTAACGACTTCATTTTCCAGCAAGATGGTTGTCCTGCCCATTTTCATAACGAGGTTCGATAGTACCTTAACACAAGTATACCTCGGCGCTGGATAGGACGTGCGTCTGAAGAAGACCAACACATTATGCTGCGGCCACCAAGATCACCAGACCTCACGCCATGTGATTTCTTTCTTTGGGGTTACGTGAAACATAAGGTGTTTATCCCACCAATGCCGCACGATATCGCTGAGTTGATTGCAAAATCAATGCAATCAACTCTATCGAAAATGAAATGTTAGAACGAGTTTATCAAGAGTTAGATGTGTGCCGTGTCACCAGAGAAGCACATTTTGAACATTTATAGATTTTAACAAAACCTGTTTCAGTCATTGCATCACCTCGTACAACTTTCATTTAGATTAGTGAAATACTTTTTTTGTACTGAATTTTTGTAACTCCTAAGAACATAATGAAACGTCCAGAATAAAATGCTGATACAGACACCACAAAAAAAAATGTGATGCAATGTGGTGTACACCACAACGCAATTGTGTAACTGTCCACTTTATTAAAGAATTGAAGGATCGTATCTCTCTTTTAAATGAAATAAGTTTAAATGAAGTACAGCAAAAAATGTGTGTAAGTAATTTGATAGGCGTACAAGGAAGTCATGTGGTGTCCACATCAGTTTTTTTAATTAAAATTAAAAAAAAAAAATTTTAATTTAAATTATTTTTTTCATATTTTTTTATTGTTATTGTTGCATTATTATTTACTGTAAAACTTTTTTTTTTACAATGAGAGGTTAATAATTATTAATAAATCAATATATTTAAATAAAAAAAAGGAGATGAAGTCTGATACGAACCGGATGTGCCTTTCCATGAGATCCAAATATTTCATTATTTAAAATTTTATTTGGCTATAACTCTCGAGCTAATGAAGATAAGTACCACGTATCATATGCCGTTGAAAAGCTCTCATTGAGGGCTTATTACTGCAGTTAAGAAAAAGTCCAAAATCCAATTTTTTGGATTTTGGTTTTTTTTTGGAGACTTTTAGTCCAGTCGATCGCAATTAAAAGGGGAAGTGCACAACTAGATTTTACAACAGTCCTAAATCCAAAATTTCAACATCCTACGGCTAGTCGTTTTTGAGTTATGCTAGATACATGCGTACATACATACTTACTTACGTACGTACAGACGTCACGCCGAAACTACTCAAACTGGATTCAGGGTTGGTCAAAATTAATATTTACGTTGAAATCTGAAAACCGAAATTTTTTGCGATTAAAATACTTCCTTTACTTGTACTTCATACAAGGAAGTAAAAGTAGCGAATTATAACGACCCTCCGCTATGTATTATCTGGATTTTTTTAAGTGGGAATCAATTTATATGTAGTATAATAATAAATCAATTTATTTATATAAGTGTTCTTTCAATCCTGTCGATTTGAATTGAAATCCTGTCAGTTAATTAAAGAACTACATAAACTGTATACCCAGCTCTTTTGTAATCTTGTTATTTTTTTCATTTTCGTAATTGTGTTTACAGTTGATTTATCCTATTGTTTAATTTTTTTAAAAATCTGACAGTTGTAGGACTTTCCTGTCACGAGGCTTTCCTGCTACACGGCTTACACACTCATAACTTAATTTTAAATATTTACCATTTTATTTAAATATAATATTTTTTGTTTATTTAATTCAATGATTCTAACTAAAGCCCGCGCGCATACCGTATTTCATTCATGTGGGTCGGTACTAGCGGCCACTCAAAATACTTTTTACATTTTAAATATTATTCATTTATTTAATTCTACCGCTCATAGGTGACGTCACAACATAGAGACGACTGTAACAGCTGTACGTCAGTTCTATACTAGCGTCCCTTGTGGTGAGAGGGGTTTCTATTGACGCGTATACCCACTTAAACATTAGTTTATTAGAGTTTCTTTTGGGGTGGGGGGTGCGATTTTGCAAACATTATTTTTGAAAATATTTTTTTTTTTTAATTGTTAACAAACATGCCTAAGAAAAATAAGACCTTAACTATGCAAAATCTCGAGATACTGAGGGTGATCTTGCTGTACAGCCTCACCCCCTTGACCTTTTAAGTTGAAAATTTAATGATATCAGTGCCCCATATATAGAAGTAATCTGACTCAAGTTTGGTGAAAATCGGTCCAGTAGTTCTGAATATATAAGGAGTGCGACGCCGAAAACATACACGTACATATGAACAGCCGGGAAATTTCCATCCGGTTTTTTGGGTTCCTTAGGTGTCTAAACGTCAAGATCCGGTGTAAACCACCTATGCCCAAGTTGGACCGATTATAATACTTTCTAAAGCTGCAGCTCTGCTATAGCGCTAGACGGGTAAATAACAAGAACTTTTAATACATGAAACATAAAATACTTACGTTTCATTTGTTAAAAGTCAACAAGACTTCAAGGACGAAAAATACCTCTAATCATCGGGTCCTTCCAAACAAATTAATTTTGGAGGAAATCTTTTTCATATCATGTTATTTTGCGTTTTGATTGAGTTTTCTGTAGTTCGCGTTATCTAGTATAAGCGTGAACCGGGTAGTTTTGTTTTTTTATTATTTTTGAGTTAAAAGTCTAGTGTAAAAAAAACCTTTATAAATACAAAACCTACTTTTTAATGTTAAAAACTCCAAGTTTCTGTAAGCTCCAGTAAAGTTGTCTACAAACTTACAATATAATTATATACTAGCATCCCCGTCACGGCTTCGCCCGCGCTATACGGTTACTTACGTTTCCCGTCGCGGTCAATTTTTTTTAATTTTATGTTTTTTAGTCAAGTAACTGGCGACAGATGTAGCTAGTCGTGTCGTACATAAGTAACAGTGGCAATGGCTGTGTTAATTAAGCCGCCGCGCAGTACACCGTTGCACCCCTTAAAAAATCCAAAAAAAACACTAAAATGGTTTTTAGATAATTATATGAAGAGAATGAAACACGTGGTGCTAGATAGGGAGTCTTATAAATCATAGTCTAAGTAATCCTTGTGTGTCGATGGCTACATCGTTCGGCATCTCGGACACCGTTTCTGAGCATTTAATGCTCTTTGAAGCAAGGGGGGTATAGGTTGTAAAAAAAGAGAAGGGGGTAAATAATTTTTCATATAAAAAAAAATACGCGAATCCTGGTTGCCGAGTAGGGCCGGGAGGTAGCCCCGTTACTTAGAGTGCTTTCGTCCGCCCACATACAAGAGTGGGGGGTTGTTGCTCCTCGATGACGGCATCAGGGAGTTTGCGTGCTTCGATGAAGGTTGGAAGACCCCGATGGGACGTCCCGGGAGGGGCAGAGATGAGACTGCCACGACTCCCTGAGACAACCGCGCATTGTCTAACGGCGGGGACCGGTGGTCTTGAGGGAGGTTTTTTTTTAAAAAAAAGAGATAGGGAGTTTTCGAGAACTGCATCAAACCAGTCAAATTATTGAAGACAAAACAAAACAAATATGAAGAGAATTTTAAAGCCCAAATTTACTGAATATCTCGTTCAGTATAGTCGGAAATGGGGGAAATTTGCAATTACTGTTCAAAAATTTTACCTTTCTTCACCCCTTTCAAAGATGAATTTCGAAAAATCAAGAGGTTTGTTTTTAGATATTTACATGAAGATTACATACATCAAAAATCAAGTTCAGATGTTCATTTGTTACTGAGAAATTAAAAAAAAATATTCGGGATTCAAAAAACATTAAAAAGTCCAATTTAACACTTCAAACTCGGAATTAAAAAAAAATATATTTATAGAAACTAGTTTTTAGATATTCATATGAAGATTACACACAACCAAAATCAAGTTTATGTCTTCATTTGTAACCAAAAAGTTCAAAAATAGTTAAGTTTTTTACTCTGTTTTTACCCTTTAAACTCGGAATTTCAAAGACAATTCTTTGTTAGTGTGCACTTGTACCATAAGAAAAACGTGTATACAAATTTTTATCAATTTATCTAAAGTAGTTTTTGTTGGGCCTTGCTTGTGAATCACTCATGTCACGATTATATTATGTCCGAGGGGGTTTTTTTTTACAATGTATGCACTTTATGAAGTATCTATTAACTAATATATCAAACTTATACATGGATACTTTTAAAAATTGGATAAGTTGTTGAAAATTTAACAAAATTTTGTTTATTTATAAAATTGTGCAAAAAATTATTACTTGTCCCATAGACATTCTTTTGCTTTCAAAAAAATTTGAATGAATTTTTTTTAAACAAAAGAATAAAAATATCTCGTTTTGCAATTTCGGGTTCCGTAAGCATTTTTTATTGTACCTCAAAACGACTGAACCGTACCACGTCGTGCAGTAAAATATCCTACAGAATACGTTATTTTATTGATGAACTGTGCTTATTTTTTAAGCAGAATTTGTCATCTGTTTTATTTAACTTTATTTGTTTAACTTTTTATACGCTCGATTACTTCGAAAACAGTTTGCTTTTGTTATTTTGTATTATTGCCCATCGATTCCCAGGATAAATTTACGTCTAAGAATTAACTGTTTAATCAACTTTGCGTGTGGGTGAGAGTAATAAAGTTTTGAAATAATCGATAAAAATTTTAATTTTAGATTATTTATTTACACGTTTATATTTTAGAAACAAAAAATGGTGTAAATTTTAGATATGAAAACGTTAATATTATTTCTCATACGTTCTAAATCGCGCTTTCGACATATTTACATTGTGTTTTATTTTAAGATTTATTAAATCTATAAAATATAAATTACTTATTGAATACTCTTCAAGCGGTTTGTGTTTCCGTATAATTTTACGTAAATAAAAAGAAAAGGAAAAAAAACGGTTTCTTTTGTTGCTTTTATCGACAAGTTACATCCTGTTGACTTAAGAATTATGACCGTAAAACAATTGCAGTTTAAATTTCTTTTTATGTGCAGTTTGTTTCTATTTTTCCAAATTTGTTTTATTCACGAACGGTACAGAACCCATATTTTAATTCTGTTACTTTAATACCCATATTTTGATAATAATTAATAATTAATTTTCGCTATATCAAAATTAACCGTAATTATTACTGGGAGATGATCCCGTGAATTTTGATTCACTTCGTAGATTAGATCACAAACACATTCTACGGCTTCATTATTTTAACTTTTTTCTATCCATAAATTTGATTGAAGCGTAATCTAACAGCTGATAGATAAAATATCTGAAAATGATCGCGTAAAGTATCTTTTTAACTTAACAAAACTGTTCTTTTATACAATATTTTAATTTCGTTAATGTTCTATAAAAAATAACAGACTTGAAACGTTTACATAAAGGACATACGATCGACACGTGTGCCGAAAAGTACTCTTGATAATTGTTACCTACCGTACAGAAGGGGAAAAACATGAACTAAACGAATTCACGAACGGGCAACTTTTTCTCCACCTCCTTTCAAAGTCTTTAAGTTTAATACGTTTTCTAAACTAACCTATGATATTATATAATAATCATATTTTGATTCTTATTGATTTATTTATTATTAAGTCCGCTTCTGTTGATCATACTACGGTTCTGATATTTAAGGGACCGTTACCCCATAATACATGCCTAATCAAAACATCTGGTAAAACTTCTCTGCTGTTAAAATCAGTAAGATTACAGTTTGTAGAAACATACGAAACCATCGTTGTAATAAATGGTTGAAAGCTATATCGATTTCCAATGAGATATCCAACGATAAGAAGAGCGCAGCGGGCTTGAAATCGATCTGAGCAACTGTTTTATCGATAATGGATTCTTGGTAATATCAGTAAATCTCGTGCTATTTTATATTAAGTAGCTATTTTATATTCCCTTTATAATGACTTATAAATAACCTTCAAATTCGGCTCTTTATAAACGACACTGACATAACTGTACGAAAATATCTGAAAATCTTTGTAGTTTCAGACGAGTTGTAGATTTAATGTGTAAACATCGTGCCATTCGAAGCTTCTGCGATCGTAACAGTGCTTGTAATTACCGTCTCTTGAGGAGCTACATCAATCCATCGCAGTTTTACTGTCACAGATGGTGAATAAGAAGTTTCATTACAAAGATGAAAGAGTTTAAATATCCCAATCGGTTGACAAGAGTCAAATAGCCCGGTACTTGAACCAAAGCTGACGAAATAGAATTTTTAGATCCTGTGATAGACTCTCCTAACATACACATATTTTTCCCGATTTATCAATTTTGGATAGAATGTTAAGTATGTTCCACTGTCCCTTAGTTTCAACGAAAAAATGATCAGTACAATCGTTTAAATCTCGGGTTAGTTACCGGCGCATATTTTAATTTAAATTATGCCTTGCGTAAGAAATGAGTTAGTTCATCCGTAAAGATTTAGCTTCTCGAAGCTTCTAGAAATGCTGATCCCTCTTTTTCCATTTTTAAGCTAAATACGGCGGTTCGGAAAAATCATGTGTAACCGCAGGAAGGTAAACACTTTCAGTTCATGTTCCATCTTTCAATATTTTCAGGTAATTAATCGCTTGCTATTACCAGTATTACCAGCAAATCAAAATGAAATAGCAAATTTTGTCGTTACGTACGATATTTATAGGAATTATCTTTTAAATAGTTTTTTATTTAAATGTTTCTTTTAAACAGATACTTAAATTTTCAACTCTATCTGATTAAATCGTTGTGAATGAAGGCTTTCGTGACTTATTACTAACCACAAATATGCGAGTACTTTTACGCTGATTGGACTTATCCTTAATATTACATTTGAGAAGTAGAGTAACAGCGTTTCTATTTGAGCCATCCCAGTACTCTTTTTTTTATTAGCGGTTTTTCTGTTTGGATCTTTCTGTTCATTCGTTCATTCATGAAATTCATTTCTATTACAGTGCGCAGCTCCAACAACGTAGCCTGATTGATTTCCTTTAGCTGTTAGGTTAGGTTAGTGCTTAATACAAATAACAAAGGAACTGACCATTGCTTACACTGTGCCCTGAGAGACCCAAGTGTATCACAAAATTTCACAGAGAATCATGAGCTTTTATTAACTAGGGGGGGGGGGTCAAAAATATAGCTTGCATGTACGCATCAGTTAATCTCTGCTTTATCATTATTTCAAGCTAGTAACAATTTTCAAGCTCTCAATAATAGTTAGTAGTCACGAAATTATGATATCACAGAGAATACCCCTTAAAATAGAATATGGATACCAAACAGTTGTGATTTATTTCCTTTAAACGTTACATAGATTGTAACCAGCATCGTCATATACATATGTTTTAAAAACATGTATGTTACATAGCTTTAAACCTAAATACATCACGTATAGTAACAGACAACAGTAACAAAAAAACTAACAATAATTATAGAAAATTTTCCATTATTTGTAGTAAATAAACACATCTATTTACTACAGTTAGTTATTTCAGACCAATTTCTTTTAAGAACATCCTTAACCTATTTGAAGCTACGTTTAAGACCCAGCGTGAGAAAATACTTCTTAAATTTCTGTCAATTTTCCCTGATAACAGGGAAAATCTGTTGAACCATACTACAGTCATTGGACCATCGTTGTACCATTCTACCACCATTTTATGGCTTTTAGAGTTTTTTCCCAACCTAAACAGAGTGAAATTAACGTATCAACTAAATGTATAATTAACATGTTAATGTTAGATATGGATCTGGTGTAATAATTATCTACTTGTACAAACTGCTGCGACATCCGGAATTCTTATCACTTTGAATGAAAATTATGCACTGAAAAACGTGTAGACGGAGAAAGGTTTGAGTCCCAAACTCTCTAAGAGAGACCTTCACTGTTTTCTTCTAGAGAATCCAGTAATCAGTCTCACAACCTTTCTCTAACAAAAATATCTCTACTGTACATTAAACAATTCTGATTAAACTAATATAAATGATAAGTAAATTACATTTTAAGAGACACAGCTTTCTCAGCTAGAACAACACTCTGGAGAACCGTCTGATTAGATAATTTACGTGGTACGGCCGCATTAATTTCAAATCAAGACTAAGTAAGTTATAGTAACTCAACGGATTCGTCTTTATTAATTAAATATCCTGGCCTAAAGATGTACATTTAGGTTTTATTCTTGTTGAATTGCGTTTTATTTGCGGTAAATCACGAAGAGAAACCGTCAAGAAAAGTTTCAGACCAGAACTGAGCATTTGCGGGGATTTTTTCAAGCACTATCAAGGATATGTCATCTGTACACTTAACGTAATTATAGGGAAAGGATTGAGGCAGATCATTAACAGTCAGTAGAAACAACAGCAAACCCTGTGTAAAGGGTACTTGCTACAGGTGTTCCCCAAAAAAGGCTTTTGTGCCGTAGTTAATCTTTATATAATTATAGTATTTTTATGTTTAGTCGTATCATTGAGATCGGTACAAATTCCCTTTAAATTTTTATATAAGAAGCTTTTTAAAAAACAATAATATCTGATCTACTTTAAGACTACCATATCTAAAGTACTATGGGAACAAGTAATATTATAACAATAACAGCCCGCAATCCTATTTCAACTGTGTCTAACGAATTTTGATACATTGTAACTTAATTTATTATTTTTCAAAATCTCTTAACAGCGGTTTGTATGATCAGCCATGACCTAAAGTAAATTTCTTACCTTCTGCGTTTTCTTCAGCGGCTTTTGCTACTTCATTTGCGCATTTGGTTTTTGTTAATTAACCGTCATATCGAAAATTGAAGTCATCAGTTATATCCATTTAGAAAAATAAAAATAAATCCATTAAATAAGACAAATTAACAATCCATTATCCGAATTAAAGAATAACAAAATAATAAAAAACAATTGAACGGCAAAATATTAGAACAGGAAATAATTACATAAGGCCATGAAAAATTCAGTTTCCTAATATCAAATAATAGATAAATTAAAAGGTATGCGAATGATATATTTAAATAAGGTTATAATTTAATTATTATTTTATTATTATTTTTTTTATTCGAAATAATTTAAAAATATTATTTAACTCTCTTAATTGATTAAACTTACCTTTGAGGTTACAAAAAAAAGTAAAAAATTAATAATTTAAAAATCACAGCTGGTTAGGGTTTTGCTTTTTTATATCTCGGTTTTGATATTAATATTACGGCTCGATCTATATTCCGGAAATAAAAGTGCTTCAATAAATTAATAATCTTACTAAAAAAAAAAAAAAAAAAAATGAAACTATACACATATATTTAAATGCAACTCATTTACATGATTTACAAATATATCGCTAGTTATAGGTAACAAAATTTAAAGTTTATTCGACACTGCCGATGTTTTTGTTAATTATGTAGTTAAAGTGATCTGCAGTTGTTTTGAGACTCGTACTTACTTTTCAAAATGTATAGGTCGTCTTGTAAATGTTTGTATTAAACTTAAAAATGAATTATCAAGATCAGAGAAACTATTTTAGGCAATAAAATCTTATTCATAAATTTATTATAATTTTACAGTAATTGCTGAAAAGTTTTAACTGTAATCAGTATGTAGCAATCAGTTGTACTTGCAACGCAGTAAAATTCTCACTACGCGTGTTTTTTAATAAACCAATATCTTGGACGGTTTTTAATATCCTACTTTTAAAAAACCTTGAAGTTGCAGGAAGGAGAAGTGAACATTAGTTCGGAAGATTTCTTTATTCTAAAGTATACGGTTCAACGATCATTACTATAACTATATTTCAGCAACCAATATCATAGCCATTTTATTGGGATAAGTTCTAGTTGCTTATATTGCTTTTATTATGCGTATTTACCTGGGCGGTGATTGAAGACAATGTTTTTGGTAATTGGTCTACTCTTTATACTATTTAAATCGTCTGAAAACCTTAAGAAACGTGCACTTTACCCGCGTATAGGATTCATTAGATTTCTTCATTCTCACAGAATCTTAAAACCTCGTTGTGCCTCACAAGATCTTACACTACAGATTGTCTACTCTGTTCTTCCCTATTTCTTTCCGACCGCTTTATTTCGGTTAAAGGCTCTCTTCTTATTTGACTGACGTAGAGTTTATAACGTTTCCTCTCCATCTACTTTTCCATTAAATGCCATGATATTTCTTGTTTCCAGTTTCATTTTAATTCTCCTACACAAATGGTTTTATTGTTAATACTTTTCCGACGGCGCTTTGATCGCTTTAAAGACGCAGATCTCGGCGATCAGATGATCGGTTCTTTGTACCGAAGTTCCTCAACAGGATCCATCTTATGACCTAAATTTTTTCGAGTTTTCTGCCACGGTTTTTATTTTACAGTCTCTGAACGATTGCTGTTTGTCCGATTGTTCTAGAAATTAGGAACTATAGATGGTCAAACGTATCTACATATCAATTTGGCTTCTCGCGGGGAATGGCTACTCAGTTTTCTACCGGGTTACTACTCACGTCTCGGAAGTTAATGAGTTGGAACCAGAAGAGTAAAAGCTGAGAGGATATTCTTGTTTCCCGATATCGATGAACTGCATCGGCGCGTAACTCATCCATTTCGGCTCTGGCGGAATGCCCCTTCATAACTTTGTATGAAAATTTACTCAATTTTTCTGCTTCCGTTATTATCTAGTTTGAGTTATTGCTCGTCAAAATAGTGTTTGTATACACGACAGATGATGGAAATTGCTATTCTTATTTTTTGTAGTTAACCTAAATTTTTTACGTTATTCAGAAATTGAAATGTAATTTTTTGACACGATGAAACAATAAATGTAATTTTTTTAAATGCTACTTTTGAAGTGGAGTGCCGTTTTTAAACTAATTTCTTATTTACTACTTAATTTAACCTTATTTAAAATTATGTCATGATCTTCAATATTTTTTTTCATTATTATTCATTAATACACAACAGTGATTCCCAGACTGTGCGCCGTGGCGCCCCGTGGATCCGCGGCCTCTTCACAGGGGAGCCGCTTAATATCGTAAGACATTTATAATTATTAATTTAATGTTAATAAAGTACTCTCTTACTTACGAGTAGTCATACTTTTACGTAGGGTAGGGCGACATGGAAAAACTTTAATTGAAAAAGGGCGCAGCGACTTTGTAAAAGTTTGGGAACCATTGGTATACATCTTTAATTTTTATTTTGTAGTTATTCTAGATTACTATTATTTTGGAATACATATTCAACCACTTTGTATTTCATCACTTCAGTCTTATTAATTCGTTTTTTGTCCGTCCGTTGTCATTAGTGTAATTCAGAGAAATTTTTTAAATTGACACAGTCATTCTACAGTTAAAGTTTAGCAAACGTAGTAAGATTTTCAAAGTATACCCTTCTTCGCAGTCGAGTGAGTATACTTGCCCTCACTTTACCCGTAAGAGGTTTTGATGTAGTTCCAAACAAACATCTTTCGTATTAATTTAAGAATAAATGTTTTTCTGTTGTCCAGCGATTTGTTTCTCTTTTCTTTCTCGCACGCACTGCACCTTTGAACAGTTAATCCGATCTTATTAACCGGTTGAAGTAAGCTATTGTAGATTTGACTTTTTCGTTAATCTTATTAAACAAGTGTAATGAAGACACATGTCCTCTTTTTTTGTAGAGGGTGGGTATGAATGATTCAGAAGAAGTCGGGATTACAGCTAATTATATACATATTTTTCACTGTATATGTACTCGTATTCTTAAAATTTATTATTATTTTAATATAATTTTAAGAAATATGAGACGCATACTTTATTTTCTTAAAAATGTATTAAAAACAAATTCAAAATTATTTTACAATAGCACAAGTTATATTTACAACAATAAATTATTATTATCATATATTTATCCTAATTCAAAAATAATAGTTAATATTATTGGTTCAATTCGTTATCTGTTAGGTCTGTACAACTTAAAAACATAATAACAATGCAATAATAAATAACAATAATGGATTAGAGATAAGTATAATTAAATATTGCGAAAACAAAGTTGTTTTATTATAAACAACTTATATCATTTAATGAGGATGGAAGTGTTTTGGGGTTAAAATGCAAGTAAAATTATATATAGTCTGAAATATCGTGTTTAGAAACCAGCGAAAGAAAATTATTTATCGATACGCTAAATTTAATCTTGTTCTTTGCCGCATTGTGTCGTACGAATTGTTTATTTAAAGTAACGTAGCAGTCACATATTTTCATTGCGTAAAGATTTAATATAAAGCGACTGGATAATGAAATTTTCTTGCATCTTATAGCATAATGGCTATGAAACTGGTGATATGTGACAGAAGGATTTCTGTCACATATCACCAGAAATATTTCAGGATTGAAATACTTCTCTGTCAATCGACTTTGTATAATGATACTGTCTATCTCACCAGTCATACCAAACAAATTTGTTTTCGTTGACGGAATAAATTTTCAACAATCACCAACATCTAAAGAATAAACCGTTTTGCATTGCATAGGGACGATTTCGTCCCTAAATGGAACCGGAAATGCCCCTAAAAAACCTTTTCGAATCAGCTGATTGCGAGTATAACTTTGCCATGTTTCAAGACTATCAATTTTGAAAATTTCATCCGTAGGTGGAGCGGTTTACTCTACTTTACTGTTGAATTTTGACAACAGTTTTGTTATTTATTAATATAAAGGTTCCGTTTTTGATTTATGCTTCTTATAAAATTCAAATTACAAGCTGTAATTTAGTATAAAGTAAATTTTTTAGATACTTTTCAAGATGCCCGCAGGGCATCTTGAAAAGTTGTTAGTTAACTAACTGTGCCCGCCCATCTAACTAGCTGTTAGATGGAGCCACTGAAAGGAGAAAATAAATAAAAATTATAATTAACTAAATTAAATTATATATATATATATATATATATATTATATAATAAATAAATCTAAAATTATAAATATAATCTAACCAAATATAACGTTCGCTCGCTAGTCAAGATTAGCGAGCGAAGCGAGCGTAGGTTAAGTTTGCTTAGATATAAAATTTATTTTCTCGTTTCAGTTGCACCATCTCTCTCTTTTTCCTGTTTAGCCTCCGGTAACTACCGTTTCGATAATTCTTCAGAGGATGATTGAGGATGATATGTATGAGTGTAAATGAAGTGTAGTCTTGTACATTCTCAGTTCGACCATTCCTGAGATGTGTGGTTAATTGAAACCCAACCACCAAAGAACACCGGTATCCACGATATAGTATTCAAATCCGTGTAAAAATAACTGGCTTTACTAGGACTTGAACGCTGTAACTCTCGACTTTCCAAATCAGCTGATTTGGGAAGACGCGTTAACCACTAGACCAACCCGATGGGTTACAGTTGCACCATCTAACAGCTAACTGACTAACTACAGATCGACTTTCTTCTGCGGGCATTTTCAAAAGTACCATTTTTTTTCTACCTGGTGATCAGTAACATGAAAACATCTGAAACATGACCGTTTCGATAATGTTGACACTGAACATTTAATTTGTAATTTTATTGAAGTGTCTCTGTATTCATAAGCCGAGTGAAATTATATATTTTTTTTATGCTACTTAATACATTTCTTTTTCTCTCTACCGACGTTTGAATTTGTACATTATTAATAAAATTATTGTCATAATGGAAGGCCATGCCAGACCCGGTGTTCCTGATAGCACCCCCCAGTGGCTGGGTCTCAGTCTTTTAATAAGCGCCGGCCTTGTCCGGGGTTCTCTATCGGGGCCCCAGACCGGGTCTCTGTCTTGTTTTTCCGCCACCTAAGGACTCCAGCAGCACCTAAGGACTCCAGCAGACTCTGATTATCTCCTCTTCTGTTCTGGCGACTAATACCATGGAGACGTTATCGGCAAAACCGGTAACCGAAACTCCCTCAGGATGCCGCAACCTGAGGATGCCATCATGTGCTAGGTTCCACAGGATCGGTCCAATTACCGAACCCTGTGGGACACCGCGCTCCATACTGGTCGTAACCTCCTTACCCTCTGTATGACCAACTATAGTCCTGCCAATAAAATAGTCCTGAACGACTCGCACAAGATACGGGCTGAAATCTCTCCGAATCAACTTATCCATGATGTACCCGAACGGCAAACAGCCATCCAGGAGTATTCGGTTGAAGGTCGCCAGCACTTGTTCCGCAGCAACTTCCACCGTTGCAGCCACAATCTCGTTAGTAACCCCGTCGAGGCCGGAACTATTTTTGGCTTTCAGCCTTTCTGCCGCCTGTCGCAGCTCGCCAGTTGTGAATACAACTGGCGAGCCACTGCAGCTATCTCTCTACAGATGGGCCGGTCAGTTCTAGGGAACAAAACATCAATTTGGTTCCTAACAATCTCCTCGGTAAGAACGGATAACGCCCTATCAAATCTACCAGTTACGATTTGGAAGGCGTCAACCCCATACATCGTGCTCCAACTTGTCCAGGAGTTCTCTCCACTTCCTCTTTTTACTTTCTAGTATTTCACTCCTGTAAGCGCTCCTTTTTTCGGCCAGCTCCTTTCTACATGAGAGGATGTCCTCACGTTACCCCCTTCTCCAAGCCCGCTATAGATGTCTCCTGGCCCTAATACAGCACCTTCTCGCCTCCGCCACCCGAGCAGTCCACCAATAAACATTATTTCTTTGCGGACTTATATGGTCCAGCGACCCTCTTCTGTTGCCTTTGATACCACCTTCGTCAGATAGCTGGGGGATGTTTACTGTACTGCTTCCAGTTTTCTCGATCTCTTGCACTCGATCACTTCTGATGCTGTGATCTCTTTTCTGCTACGAGAATTAAAGCTTTTAATTGCAATTTTATAAAATAAGCGAGTTTGTTGGTTAAGTAAATAAAAAAATAAGTTTTCGTAGTTTTTCGCGCTTGTAAATAAAGTAAGAAAAGCGTGTAAGTATTTTCTCACAGAAATAAATGTAGGAAACTTGTGAAACCTTTAAGATTCAAAGATTGTATTTGTTTCTGAAGAAATGTTAGGAAATTTCGGATTTTCTATCGGACGTATAATAATATTATTATTCAAACTACTAATTTAACAAGCATACTAAAATATTATATTTAAATTAAAAACGCCCCATTCACCCTCTTACCCTTATAAATGCTTTCTTTGCTGGAAAATAGAAGCAAATTAATTCAACATTAATACGAGTATTATAAAATGTACGACGAAATAATTTTTTGAGTACTTACCAACGTTAGCCGACTGGGTTATAAGTAACCGAGTCAGTTTAAGCTTCTCTCTACCAATCAACCGAAAATAAATTACACAAAAATAATTATAATTTTAACCCGCCAGGTTGGTCTAATGGTTAAACTTGCCGTCCCTGATTTCGAAGTCGAGAGTTCTCAGTTTTGAAAACTAATAAAGGGTTTTATTCAAATTTGAATACTGGATTGTGAATACCGATGTTCTTTGGGGGTCAGGTTTCAGTTAACCACACGTCTCAAGTATGATCGGCCTGAGTCTGTACAAGACTATATTTCACTCGCTCGTGAACAAGGGACGCGGTAACGGGCCCCGAATCCATTAGTTGCATGGGATATCTGGAGATTTCCGGAATATTCATAAGAAAAGATGAATAATTATAATTTTTATGGAGAATTGATTTCTACTTTCATTTTTGTACGTAATGTTTTTGTTATAAAGCAGTCTAGGAAAGCAAACAAAATTATTAAACGTAAATGCCATAAAAATGCTTTGGCTGTTGATATCCATAGAATTCCTTTAAATGGAATAAAAAATGGAAGATACGAGTACATCGATAATTCTAGGTAGGTTACACTGATATCATTTAGTGAAACGTAATAAAAATACCGAAAATGGAATTTATTAATTTAAAATATTTAAATTCGTTTTACATAATCAGTTAATTTGAGGTTTTAGATATATATATGTAACATGTCCCATGCATAAGTTTGCGTATGTGCACGTTTGTATGTTTATACATGCGCGCGCGTTTATAAGAGTGCGCCTGCGCGTAGATGTATAAAATACATTCATACGTTCATTTATATACACAAAATTCTTAATAATTCTTTGGCGATTATAATTGTTAAAAGGTAAATAATTGCGATTCAGTTGACTCCCCTACGATCTGATTCATTTCATAAAATATTATATTCCATTTTATATTGTGAGCAGTGCAGCGGTATAGTAAGTTCAGTGTACAATTGAAGTCACGCAAATGAAACAATGAGATCGTTTCACCATGAATGGGGCTGAAATGTAAGGGAGTGACTGCGAATCCCTTCACCCTTACAGATATTAATTGCTACTTAACTGCTGTTCACTTTTCTGTTCACTCTCTCACTGTTGTCAGCAGTC
This sequence comes from Lycorma delicatula, assembly GCF_047948215.1. NCBI lineage: Eukaryota > Metazoa > Arthropoda > Insecta > Hemiptera > Fulgoridae > Lycorma > Lycorma delicatula. Next base: position 322,180,127 of record NC_134455.1, on the reverse strand, counting down.
CGAATTACGTATGTACATTGAGAGGTGTTTACTGTTTGTTATTTTAAATGTTTCTTTACTTTTTTTTTATGAGATAAAACACTAATCTATATGTTTATCGAAAAACTAAACAGTTGCATGAGTTTGGGGTTTATCATTCCGATACCGATCTGGAACGTGTTGTTTTATAACTTTTAAATATAAAACATTTATAGGTTATTATTTTTAAAACACAAGTTAAAGTTTTTACATCTTTTGATTCACTTTTTTTTTGTGTATATACCTCAAAGTCAATATTTTATAAAGAATTGCGTAATAAAATTAAAATCCTTTTATTTTTTGTTAACTTCGAGGCAGTTTAAGTAATTATAATAAGAATGTGGTGTTCACTGATTTTTTTTTCTGTTTCTCTAAGCACTTCTTGCAATATAGATGTGATTTCAAAAATTAGAATTTTTCTGTCTGTAATTTTTCTAATCAAGAAAGGCAAAAAAATTGTTGACCAAGTCGTAGGACAATTTGATATTTATTAGTTAAACTTCAAAGAATAGGAGGCTACTTCTGTCTTAAAAACTTCTGGGGGAGCTCCGCGTTGACACACAATTATTTTAATGTAAATACTTTTGTCTTCAGTCATTTGACTGGATTGATGCATTTCTCCAAAATTCCCTTAGTGCCAGTCGTTTCATTTCGATATACCCTCTACAACCTACATCCCTAACAATTTGTTTTACATATTCCAAACGTTGGCTGCCTGCACAATTTTTCCCACCTACATATCCTAACATCAAAGCGACTATTCCAGGATGCCTTAATATGTCGCCTGTAAGTCTGTTTTTTCAATTATATTTTTCCAAATGCTTCTTTTTTCATCAATTTGTCGCACTACTTCTTTATTTGTAACTTTATCATTCTACTACAGCACCACATTTCAGAAGCTTCTCATCTTTTAGAAAAGCGTAATTTTTAATTCCTTGTACGAACTAATGAAAGTATCGTGATTGCGAAAATTTTTTCCAGATTTCAACGGAAATATCCATTTTGACCATCTCTGAATCCATTTTGACTAGTTTCGGCTTGACGTCTGTACGTACGTTAAGTATGTATGTATCTCGCCTAACTCAAAAACGATTAACCGTAGGATGTTGAAATTTTGGATTTAAGACTTTTGCAACATCTAGTTGTGCACTTCCCCTTTTGATTGCAATCAACTTAACCAAAACTGTACAAAAAAGCCCAGAATTAAAAAAGGTTTGGATTTTTTCTTAACTGCAGTAATAAGCCCTCATTGAGAGTTTTTCAAGTGGTACTTATTGTCATTGGTTCCAGAGTTATATCCAAATAAAATTAATGAAATATTTGGATCTTACAAGGGGAGGGCACATCGGCTCGAATTCGACTACATCTCATTTTTTTAAATTTAAATATATTGATTTATTAATAATTATTAACGTCCGATCATAAAATAATTTTTACGATAAATAATAATTCAATAACAAAAAAAAATATATCATAAGTTATTAATGAAATAAATTCTATGTACTTTTCATTTAAAAAAAAATTGTATATGTAATTTAATAGGCGTACAAGGAAGCCATATTGTGTCCACATCAGATTTTTTCAAACGCTTAACAGTCCCAAAAAAATCACCGGAATATTTCATTGAATCAAGTGTTAAACGTGTAATGCCGATGAAATATTTTTATACGACAAATCATTAAGTTCGATGTTCCATTTGACTTTGTTTTCAAATGCTAATTGTATTTTAAACTAGTTTCCTATTATTGTATGAAGCGACTAGCACTAGATACAAAATCTTTGAGAGCTGCATCAAACCAAATGACCGAAGACAAAAAAAAAAGTAATTTTGAGAAAATTTTATTTTCAGTCGGTAAAAAGTTTTAAGTAATGAAATTGCAGCAAAACTAACCTAACATTTGTTAACTAATTTTATTGTACACTGTGCTGCATATACATATTTCATATCAACATTTTTCTGTTATTTAATGCTATCAAAATTGTTGTAATTTTATGGAATGAATTTCTTGTTCTTTAAGCATTTCATTGTTAACACTAAACTGTATTCTGGTAATGTAATTTTATTATTTTTTAGGTAAGCAGAAACTGAAGCTTTTGATGCAGATTGTATTATTTACTTGACGATTTCTTCTAAACCAAAACAGATGCTTTTAATAATCGATTTCAGCCATGACTATTGTTACCATGGGGACGGTGATTGTTTTTTTTCCGAGCGACTTCTTATCTATTAATGATTTCATGTGAATCTCTACATGATTCCGTTAGAAAGTCGGTGTATTCCTTCCCACTGGGATGATTTTGTAAATTTCATCATAGGCAACGACTCTTGCAGATGCACCAGTAAGATATTGTCGGCGGAGGTTACCCCAAACTTAGTCGATGAATATCAGTCAAGTCAATGAATAGACAAGACAGTACAGTGATGTACATGAGCCCGTCCCACTACCTCAGTGTGACGTACGAATAGTTATTACGTTGGGGAAAACCTCACCGCCTTATTTAGACGTACTGGAAAATCGACTATGAGCACAGCTCTAATAAATCTTCTTTTTAGTGACGAACGTTGTCATAGTCCTTATAAAATATAAACTTATAAAGTATCTACAAAAATGGATTTTAGACGAAAAATTTCTGTTTTAGCCGATTAAGTAATATTAATATTATATTGTGTTACTGTATTATTTACTGTGTTTATAAAAACCCAAAAAAAAAAACATCTATTTTAATAAAATTAAAGTTAATTATTTTATTGTAACAAACACATCTTTGAATAATATAAATAAGAAGGGAGGGTTGGTTATATCTAACTATAATACAAATTGTATATAATTACGCAAATTTTATTTTTTACCCATCAGCAATTATCGTTAATATATTCATACATCTCTTAAAGGCTATTCAGTCCTCTAAAAATGATACGCTCTTGTACTTCATCTAAAATTATTTACTTATTTTGTATATATATAATATATAAAAAAATAATAATAAACAGTGTAATAAAACTCTGATGTGGACACCACATGACTTCCTTGTACGCCTATTAAATTACATAATTTTTTGCTGCACTTCATTTAAACTTATTTCACTTGAAGGTGAAATACAATCCTCCAATTCTTTAATAAAGTGGACAAATACACATTACATTGTGGTGGACACCACATTGCATCACATTTTTTTGTGGTGTCCGTATCACAATAAATCGAACTCTGTAAAAATTGTTTAATTTAAATGAAACGTACATGAAATTTAATTTCTGGTTTTTTGGGCCTCTTTTGGACACTTTTGGTCCAGTCGATTGCAATCAAAAGGGGGAGTGTGCTAGATGTTACAACAGTTCTAAATCCAATATTTCAACATCCTACAGCTAATTGTTTTTGAGTTATGCGATATACATATGTACGTATGTGCAGACATCATGCTGAAACTAGTCAAAATGGATTCAAGGATGGTCAAAGTGGATATTTCTGTTAAAATCTGAAAACTAATTTATTTCTACTGAAGTGGCTGCTGGGTTGAAAATCCAGCATATATATATATATATATTTTTTTTTTAATCTTTGGGACCACCGTTCACTGGATGAGATGAATGAAAATTTTTGTAGCATGTGAAAATGCCATGCCTGACTGGGATTCAAACCTGGAACCTCCGGATGAAAAGCCGAGATTCTACAACTAGTGCCACAGAAGCCAGAAAGGCCTCAGTTCAGTTAACTGAATTATGGGTAACATACACCCCTCCTTTGCGTTCATAATCTAGAAGTGGGTTGTAATTTTTATACAATTATAACTTTTAATTCCGATCAGATTTAAGATGATATTTCAGTTTAAAATAATGAGTTCTTTATTATGTAATAAGACAGTGTTTATGTAAAATCTAATTTTTATGAAACACCACCACTGGGAAAGGATCTTCAAATTTTAAGTGAAAGTATGTCTTTCTTTAAATTTTAACCTTGCTTATGTTATAGAATAGCAGCTGGTATGGTATCTCTCTCCTCCCTCTACAACACCAGTTTCTAATTCATTTCCTCCTTATAACTCTTCAATATATTCCACCTACCTATCGACCTTTTGTTTCATATTACAAATCGGTGTACCATCTTTAACACATTATTAGATTTTAACTTGTGTACCACAAAATTCTCCTTCATTTTCCTGTATGCTCAGTCTATTTTACCAATGATCATTTCTCTTTCTACTTCTGAGGACTTTTCTTTAATCCACGTCTTTTGCTAATTTGCACTTCCAGTTTATAGTATTTCTTAATTTTCGATAGTTCTTTTTACCTTTTTTAGTAGCATTCTTATACCTTTTACGTTCATCCATCAGCTGCAATATATCCTCTGATATCCAAGATTTTCTACCAGTTTTCTTTGTTCTGCCTAAGTTCGCTTCTACTGATTTAAGAATTTCCTTTTTTACATTCTCCAATTCTTCTTCTATATCTTCTATCTTATCTTTTTTACTAAGACTTCTTGCGATGTCCTTCTCAAAAATCTTCTTTACCTCTTCTTCCTCGAGCTTCTCTGATTCAACCAATTCATCTGATACCTTTTTTTTTTTTAGGTTTTTTAACCCCTATCTACATTTTACAATTACATTCTTCATTTTTTTTTATTACTAAATTATGGTCGCTATGAATGTCTGCTCCTGGATATGCTTTGCAGTTGAATTGATTTCAAAATCTTTGCTTAACCTGATATAATCATCTGATACCTTGCAGTGTCATCCGGCTTTTTGCATGTGTATATTCTTCTATTATGATTTTTAAAATGGGTGTTGGGAGTTACTAAATTATGCTTCCTGCAAAACTCAATAAGTCAGTCCCCTCTTTCATTCCTTTTGCCCAGCCCGTATTCACCCACAATATTTCCTTCCTTGACTTTGGCGATGTTTGCATTCTAATCGCCAAGCATTATTAAATTTTCATCCCCTTTTATGTATTTAATTGCTTCGTAATTTCTTCGTATACACAATAACTCATCATCATTGTGAGCACTTGTAGGCATGTAGACGTTAACAATCGTCGGGTTAGGTTTTGATTTTATTGTGATTACAATGATACTGTTGCTAAGCTTTTTGAAATACTCTACAATCTTCCCTATCTTCTTATTCATTATGAAACCTACTCCTGCCTGCCCTTTATTTGACGCTGAGTTAATTATTCTGAAATCACCTGTTCAAAAGTCGTTTTCCTCTTCCCACCGAACCTCGCTAATTTCTACTATGTTTACAGTTAACCTATCCATTTCCCTCTTTAAATTTTCTAATCTACTAACCTCTTTTAGACTTCTACCATTGCACGCCCCGACTCGTAGAATGTTATTTTTTTAATTTTCTGGTGACCCCATCCGTAGTAGTCCCCACCCGGAGATCCAAACAGGGAACTGGTTTACCACTGGAATATTTTAGCCAGGAAGGCGCCTCCTTCTTTGTTGCATGAAAACGCAGAGAGCTTTTTCTTGGAAAGGCAGCTGTAGACCTATGCCCTTAACAACTACTGAAAGAAATCGCTCCCTAGTCTGGCTGTCAACAGATACCTCTCCGATATGGATGCACCTTCAGTCCGGCTACCCTGTATCAGTGAGCACTCAAGCCCCCTCACCATCGGCAAGGTCTCATGATTCATTGAGGGAGCAAGATAGTAGTATATATTACAGTAAAACCACGAGTACACCAGCAAGAAGTTAGGTAACTTTTAGAGATGTCAGAAATGAAGTAACACCTATAACGAAAAAGTAACAAACAAACATATCAAAATTAATACAAAAACACCAAAAAGTAGATTCACACCAATTAAATCGTTACAGCACTGCAAAAACCAGCTGAAACATCTGCGAGTAAACTCGGCATATAGACATACCACAATGCGAACTTAGTTGGCAAAATATAATTACAAGCTGGTTTATTTGCAGAAATCTGATAATTTTATATATATAATGTTAACCAGAAATGGTAGCAGGAGACCTCTTTTTCTGTTTAGCTTCCGTAACCACCGTAAGATACTACTTCAGAGGATATGCATGAATGTAACCATCAGCAAGGTCTCATGATTCATAGGGGAGACTTTATATGTTAATAAATGTATATAGATTACTTCTGTCTATTGAATTACTACAGATAAAAGAAAATTCAAATTGCTCTTTTATGATATAATGTGTAAAAATACATTTGATATATTTTAATTAAATAGAGCAGATTTGCTGTAAGGGGGTTTATTCTTTGGACCTGGAATTCTTCTTGGTGGTGAAGCCAATTTTGTTTGTAGTGTTGTAGAGTTTTGTAAAAGAAACAATTTATGCCAGAACTATCAAATGAAAGGGAAGAAAAGAGTTGAGTTTTATAAGGAAAATAAGATGCCAGATAAAAGAGGACTGTAGAGACAGTTTGATTTCTGTTTTCATCTCTTGATGATATCTAAGTGATTATGTAATTGCAGATGAAAGATTCTGGAATGCAATAAAAAAGGCACATAGGTTGGTTACCAAGTGTAAACATTGATGGTGGTCATATTTCTAGAAGCAGAAATTACAATAATATTTTTAACTAGATAGTTTTTTTTTTTGTCTTCAGTCATTTGACTGGTTTGATGCAGCTCTCCAAGATTCCCTATCTAGTGCTAGTCGTTTCACTTCAGTATACCCTCTACATCCTACATCCCTAACAATTTGTTTTACATATTCCAAACGTGGCCTGCCTACATAATTTTTTCCTTCTACCTGTCCTTCCAATATTAAAGCGACTATTCAGGATGCCTTAGTATGTGGCCTATACGTCTGTCTCTTCTTTTAACTATATTTTTCCGAATGCTTCTTTCTTCATCTATTTGCCGCAATACCTCTTCATTTGTCACTTTATCCACCCATCTGAATTTTAACATTCTCCTATAACACCACATTTCAAAAGCTTCTAATCTTTTCTTCTCAGATACTCTGATTGTCCAAGTTTCACTTCCATATAAAGCGACACTCCAAACATATACTTTCAAAAATATTTTCTTGACATTTAAATTAATTTTTGATGTAAACAAATTATACTTCTTACTGAAGGCTCGTTTAGCTTGTGCTATTCGGCATTTTATATCGCTCCTGCTTCGTCCATCTTTAGTAATTCTACTTCCCAAATAACAAAATTCTTCTACCTCCATAATCTTTTCTCCTCCTATTTTCACATTCAGTGGTCCATCTTTGTTATTTCTACTACATTTCATTACTTTTGTTTTGTTCTTGTTTATTTTCATGCGATAGTTCTTGCGTAGGACTTCATCTATGCCATTCATTGTTTCTTCTAAATCCTTTTTACTCCCGACTAGAATTACTATATCATCAGCAAATCGTAGCATTTTTATCTTTTCACTACTATACTATACTAGATAGTATAATGAAATAATTCGAGGAACCTGAAAAAAGTAACAATTAGAAAGAAGATTTTGGAAGAGAACTTTGCCCATTTATTAAAGAAAAGAAATGAAGTCAGTAGGACAAATAATGAATTTTGGCTGAATATAAAATGAGCTATAAGAATAACAACAGAGCAAAATATTGGTTTTGTTATGGGAAGAAGAATAAATAAGCAGTGTGTTATTAAGAAATGACAGAAAAAGTGGAAGACAGAAGAAAATTTAAGAACCGGGAAGGATAACAATGGAAGAGAGGCTTTCAGAAGAATGAATAATGAGTTAAGAAGAGTAACAAAAATAGTAAAGAGAAGTAACTTACAGAAGATTGTTCAGATATAAATATTTAAAAAGAAAATGTGCAGTATGAACTAATATACTAACGTATTAACTATACCAATATTCTGTACTAATACTATATTACACTATACTATACTATATTCTTATATATACTATAATATATTCCACACTATACTATATTCTATTTCTAGTTAAAAATCAACTATATAAACTAATGTGCATAAAAATAATATGGATTAAGTAGAGGGTAGAGTACAGGTATGAATGTCAAATTGTTATAAAGAGAAAAGATTATACTTAAAAACTTAAAAATTAAAAAGATACTTTGAGGAACTGTACCTTCAACAAAAAACTCAAATGATCTTTCCCATGGGATGAACTAGTGGAAATATTAAGAAGTCAAAGATTAAGTTGCAAAGATAGAAAATTAATAAAATAATTGTATATTAATCAGAAAGTAGGTATGGAAATAAAAGATGTTTAAACCTAGTGGTTTGACGCAGAAAGTGGAATTAGGCAAGAGTGCTGCCTATCATCAGGCTTATTTTATTATGTAAGTGAAGGTACAACCAAAAATGCTCTAGAAGAAGAAGATAAAGGAATTTGTGTAAGATGAAGGAAAATAAACTGTGTTACATTAGCAGGTGATGTAGTTTTTTTTTTAAAGAAAAATAAGGAATTAAGGAAACAGACTTAACAAGAGTAGAGACTAAATCAGAATAGAAACTCTAACTGGCTGGGACATATCATGAAAGGAAAAGGATTGATTAAAACAGTGCAGAAAAGTTACAGAAGGTACAGAAAAGAGAGGCTGGAAAGAATAAAAATGACAGAAGATCTAAAATGAAATGGGAGCTATAAGTATCTTTAAGTTTAGCTTGGAATGGAGGAGGATCAAAATGGAAATAGTGCAAGGACCTGTCTTATCGCAAAAAACTGATGGTGATCATTGATATGATGATATGATAGAATTATAATTATTATGCAAAAAATTATCCTAAAAAAAATGATAATTGTAGTCCTCATACAGTTAATTCTTGACCAGTAAAAGCATTTTTAATTATCTACGAATATATTGCATTATTTAAAAAGAAAATTGCTTAGTTATAGTTATATAACTAAAAGTAATTATTCTAGTATTAATTTTTTGTTATAACTTTTAGCAATTAATTTAGTTATAATTATTATTAATAATTATGTAAAATACATCTTCCTTCAGAAGTAATTTTTACATTAATCTAATATCCATGGAGTGAAATTTAATTTAATACCCATGGAAAAGCTTAAATCAATGTAAATGTAATCTTTAGTCCCTGAAATTTCATAAAATAAACACTTTTGTAACCAAATGTGGTTATTTTAAAACAAGTGTGATACAGTACTCTGATATCTATAAAAATATATGGGATTAATTTTAACTGTTATAGTTAAAACTCTTATAGTGACACATCTCCCAATGTGTCACTTTGGTCCTAATATATTTGATGTTTTTGTTGTACTGTGATATTAAATGTGTTTTATTGTTGACTGCTGACCTAACTACTACAAGAGATACAGAAAACTCTAAAGCTTTTAAAAAGTAGTCAAATTGTTCATATAAATAAAACACAGTGAAGACTAAAATTGTACGTAATTTATTTTTGTTGTTAATATGTGTTTTTACATTAGACAAATTAATTCTGTTTTAGAGATAAACTAAGAGGTAGTTTATTTTATAACCTGATTACACCATAAGGAGAATTATGTGTTTTAGTGTATATGTTTCTGTATGACTTGTAACATAAGAATGACTGCAACAACACTTATGAAATAAATATTAAGTAATTTATCTCAGTTGTACAAGTAACTGGGTGCATCGTGATTAGAAAAAATCAGCAATTGGGTGAACACCATTACATCCAAGTAAAAAAACCCACTTTATTACCTTACTAAGTATCAAATAAAGTATTTGAGATGAGAATTTAAAGAAAAGGAAACGCGCGCACACGCACCTGTACACACATACATTTTTTTATAAATAATTCAATAAATATTAATAAAAATGAAAATTTTGATTATTTAAACATAAATAGAATGTAAAGCATTAAATGTTTGGGTAAGTATTAACTTACATTAAATCAATCAAAAGTTTTTGGATAATTAATCAGAAATATAAAATTTGAAAATACTAAGCTTCATTAATTATAATTTTTGAGTATTGGCATTTCAGTAATTAAAAATAATTTTTTTAGATTATAAAGCCTGCAGTAAAGTAGGTATATCAAACTCCTTATTAATATCAATACAGGACACCAGTATCAGGGAGATACAAATAGTATTAGTGCTTTGTTACACAGATTTATGAGAGTTAAGACGCTGAGCTCTGATGCCTAGCGCAGCAGTTTGACCATTCCTGGTATCGATTAACATGCTGGTTGACGAATACAAGCATTAAGGAAGTGAAGGAATCTTTTACTTTTCTTCATTAAGATTGTGAATGAAGAAGAGTGTGTATGATGTGGGATCTTTCCAGAGAGAACGTTTTAAAAGATTTTTAACATCCTACTTGTTTTTTGTTTTTGTAGTTTAATCCCTCCAGTTGTATTTATTACTTTTCCTTGTGTCGGAGCTAAGCTACATGCTCAATTAATAAATTAAAATCAGGTCATATTTAATTTGCAGCATTTAATTTACAGATCAATACTCAAAACTGATACATCAAAATGTCTTACTTCTTTTGGACAGTAAAAAGTAAAACCCTTATCTGAAATAAAGTTGAAAATATATTGCATTTTTATGCAGTAAAATGTATTATTAAACTTTTTAACCATAATGATCAGTTGGCCTACTAAAGACTTAATACAATTACAAATTAAATTAATTTACCAAGGCTAAGCGATCAAAGTCATAGATTAAAAGGCCTGACAACACAATTTTTATTTGGACATTGTGCTTTTAGGGAAATACTGGCTAGGTTTGGTCATAGCCTTACAGTCTCGGGTCATAGCCCAGACTGTAGGGTTGATGACACTGTGGACCATGTCCTTTATGTTTGCGTGTGGTATGAAGCTGAATGTACCAGAGAGTTGTTACGGAACTTGAGAGAGTAGATTCTGTGCTGGATCTGCAGCTTAACTGGAAAACCCGCAGATAATGGTTTATAGTGGCTGGCTTCCTTAGGTTTCTTGCCCTGCAAAGAGCAGCTGAAGGGGTTTAATATTGGGGTTTCATTCACCTGAAGTACTAACCCCAGGTGACCTAACCCTAGGGACCTGTCTGAGCGCTTTATTGGCCAAAGGTAGGCGTTTTTGGCTTCAAGCCCTACTTAGATACATTTATTTTGTTTAAAGTAAATGCATGGAGGAGTCGTGATCAGGAGGGTGGTATGACCATATTCCTAAGAGTGGACTGGATTGTTAGTAAATTGTAGGGAACCCTGTGATGGTGCTTTGAATTGTGATTGGTGAATTGGGAGGGTGAAGGTTCTGACCTCGTTCCAATTAGCAGACCAGACCAGGATCTAGTAAATGTCACATAGGAAAGCTGCAATGTAGGAGGTAGGTGGCAAACCCACCGGGTTGGTCTAGTGGTGAACGCGTCTTCCCAAATCAGCTGATTTGGAAGTCGAGAATTCCAGTGTTCAAGTCCTAGTAAAGCCAGTTATTTTTACACGGATTTGAATACTAGATCGTAGGATACCTGTGTTCTTTGGTGGTTGGGTTTCAATTAACCACACATCTCAGGAATGGTTGAACTGAGAATGTACAAGACTACACTTCATACATATCATCCTCATTCATCCTCTGAAGTATTATCTGAACGGTAGTTACCAGAGGCTAAACAGAAAAAAGAAAGGAAAGGAGGTAGGAGGCAGGAGGTGGGAGGGAGGCTTGTCCTCACTCCTGTCAGACCAAACCATAAGTCCAGTTTACATGTTGATTAATTTTTATTTTATTATAATAATTTATTTAATCTAAGGGCAGATCTAGGTCTAAATTACTGTTGTTTCGAATCAACAATTTTGAATGATATGAGATTTGCATTGATTTAGACTTGTTTCATAAAAGTTATGACATTTATAGTTGTTTGTTTAGCTTGTGTCTTTTGGATTAACCAAAGTATTTGGACTAAGCACAGGGTTTGTGCTTTCATGAGCTTGTTTAGGTAGTTGTGAGGACATCAAAGTAGGACAGAAGAGAAAAGTTGTCTGAAAGAAGCCTACAGCAAAGGCAAAGATTGAGAAAGGGAAAGATGTAAATTCTTCACTAGACATTCACTGATGTAAATGTCTAGTGAAGAATTTACATCAGTAGCATCCCAATTGAGGCCTAGCTGATGATTGTAATATGTAATCACAGAAGAGGGTCAATCAGTAAGATGATCTCCAGTAAAGCCCATCAGGGGTAGTAACGGATGGGGTGGTGTGGTGACCAGAATTGTCACAAGGTGGGTGTTGTCTTCCTATACGGGTTGGGGGTGGGGGGTTGAGATGGTCCAAGATCATGAAGGTATTAAGAAATTTTCACAGTAAAGCAGCCTTTCATAAAAAAATTGGTTTTGTAATAAATAGGTTGTGTCATATACACCACATCTATCACATATAGTTAGTTAATTAGTAATAATTGTATTATTGTAGTCAAAATATAGTCCAGAAGCAAAGACCTAAACACTTTAGATTGATCATATAGATTTAAGCTGAAGGAAACAATTTTTTGTAAAAAGTTGTCATATATTTTTCATCTAAATTACTTTTGAGATGAACTTTTCCCAACAAAACTTATATTATTTATCAGATATTTTTGCGTATTAGAGACTGAAATACATATTTAGGTTTAATTTTACTCAAATATAGACTATAGGAACATAAAAAAAAACTTTGAAATGAAAATAAAAATAACTATGACAATTTACATATTATTCTGTCTTTAAAAATAGAAAATGTTTGTTTGTGGCTATATCTCTTTTCACTGTATTGCTTAGTTATTGAATTTTACAAGAACAATTTATAAAACAGAATAAAAAAATGCACCATAGAATATTATTAAATTTCTTTGTTATATTGTTGAGTTTGTTTATAATTTTTGTTATGTAAGGAAAATATTCCCCATGTATTTAAGTAATGATTATTAAAAGGGTACAGAAGGAATGGACAGCTTGAGCTTGCCAGAACAGTTAATTTTAACACAGTAAAATCTGCCAGTCAATATTCTGTTTTTGGGTTCAATTAACAATCCTAGCCTCATATCTTAGGAATGACACTATAAGAACAAGGGATGCAGCAACATACAGGCCTCAAATTAACAATACTTTACTAGATATTAGGGAGTTTTTGGAAAAATAAATCAATAGGAATAAGCTTTGGAATGGTTTGATGCTTTTTCTATGATTTTTACCAAAAACGTGTGATAGTTTTTACTAAAATGTTTGACAATTTTTACCAAACTTTTGATGAATTTTTCTTTGATTTTTGCCAAAAAATTTTTATTTAACAGCAAACATTATATTTTCAATAAAATTGTGTACGTGTACATATATGCAAACAAAAATTTCTTATTTTGTTTAATTTCAAAATGGCTAATACTGATTTTCATGTATTGACAGTACATGAGACTTTTCAGATGATAAAAGTGAATAAATCTAAAAGATAGTATTTTAATTTTTATTTCTTAAGTTAACATTTTCGCTTCATTATCTTTTTTTGGTTTTTGCCTGATAAACACCATAGTTCTGACACAGTTGTGTTTCCGTTATAATTCAGACTAAAATGGTATATAACAAATATATCTAAAATCTGTATGCAAAGCTTTTTTACAAAATTTTCATTCTGATCTTTGGTGGTTTTTAAGTGATGCAAGAATAACATATATGCATATTAGAATATGGTTCATGTTAGAAAAGAATAAAAAAGAATAAAACACTTTTCCATTTTGTAGATTCCTAAAAATCTTTATTGGTAATCTAAGAATAGATCTATAAAAGAAGATCTTTTAGACTCTTACAATTTTCAAGTCTTTCGTTTGTCATCATTTATAACTATTTACAGTTATCATTATCTTGTTCACCTGTCATTTCAGTCACAAAGTGTTGCTTACATTCTGGATCATACAACACTATAGATGAAGTATGTTTTGGTATTAGTGGTGGTTTATCAAAACTGCAAAGTGATATCATTTTAGACGATTTCCTTATTCTGTCTATTACATTGAGGGTAAAATCATCAGTTGTTGCTGTTCCTCCCAAGTCAGGTGTATGAACTCTATCTAACTGAAGTGTATCAATAACTGCTTTTTCTACTAAATCAGCATGTTTGCTGAGTTCTAAATAGCGTAACAACTCCACACCACACATCAAAGCAGCTGCTGGATTTACTATACCTTTGCCAGCAATTGATGTACATCTTGCTCGAGCTGCTGGTTCAAAAATTGCATAACGGTCTCCATAGTTGCATCCAGCTGTTAATCCTGGTGAACCTGCAAATTTCAGTTAAATTACTCTTAAAAGAGTTGGTACAATTTATTTAAAATACTAATCAAAAAATGTACTTTTGAAGGTTTTGAATGTAAAATTCAGATTTTTACATTTTCTAACTAACTAAAGATGTAATTTAATTTTTTAAATAGCATTTTCATTTCTTGAACTTTTCATTTTGAAACCAGATATTATAATTTTGCTATTTTGTGTTAAGACTTATACAAGCTTTCAGAGCTTAAAAATTTATTGCAGTTGGTTGTGTAGCGTGACGTAATCAGTTCAAGATATGGAAGTTAGATTTGTTGATTTCACTGTACACATGGCTACATGGGAAAAATATAAAGGAGACAAATCCAATGAATGAGCTGGCTATTTAATAGTTTGTTACCAATCAATCTTCCTTCAAACTGAGCATACAAAAACCTTTTTTAACAGGACAGTAATAAATACAGTGTCTAATGTCTCAGTTTGGACTTGATTTGATGTCCATAGTTTGTGACCTGCATGGAATCAATGAGGGTTTGAACTTTGCTAGGGCAGACTGTTTGACTGTGAGTGTTTACATTTTCACTATAGTCAGATCAATAAATGAACCTGTTTAGAACAGAGGAATTATAATTAAATTATACATTAAACAAACATTAACTAATTATTTATTTTTTGGAAATTATTTCATTAAATTGATTAAAAAAATCTTATAAGTAGAAAATAATGTTTTCTTTATTCATTTTTTTTTAATTTGTAGGATTTTTTGATGTTAACAAAGTTTTATCGACATATGACGGCTTATTTTAGTTATCAGTGTGGTTTTTTTTTGTTATTTTTATCTACTGTAATTTGATTAACAAACATTTCAAGAATCTACTTTATAAACTTTTACAATTTTAAACTTTTTCTTTTTAAACTTATCTGCTTTCTAAACTTATCTTTTTATTCTTATGCTCTATATCAACACTTAAAATTTTTGAGCTCCCTCCCAGCATGCAGATACCCCCAAAAACTGTGGGGGGGGGTTGGATACTGGGTAAATATATTGTTATTATGACTTACTAAGTGGTAAAAGGTTGGAATTTTTAAAGGAAATTTTGGACACTCTGTTTGTAGTGTTAAGCAGATTGCATAATAAATAAAAAATGATTAATTATGTTTTTATATTTAAGCTGATTTAGTTTATTGATGTTTACTTATAAGTTCATTTCATGTGCTTAGTTGTGTAAAAAAATAAGTGGTCATATAAACTTACATCAGTTCCTAAACTGACGATGCAGGTTTAAAAAAACCTTCAATAAAATAGACAGTTTTAGTGATAAATGTTTTTTAGTGTTAAGTTTATTTGGTATTAGTAGTTAAATGATGAGTTTGATAAAAATAGATCAGCTTTGAAAGACTGCCATAAAAAGTAGTTCCAAAATCTTTCTAAAAGAATGAGAAGGGTAGTAAATTTGAGAAGCTTACAAATTAGTTAAGAGTGATTCAGAACGTTTAAAGAGACAAAAAAGTTTGTCAAATTATTTGGTGCCCATAAGTATGAATTATATTGACCTATATTTAGAAAATTAAATAACCTTTGTCTGGAGGTTCCAGGTTTGAATCCTGAATCCCATTCCCACATCTCACGCATAAGCTTCAAAAGCTTATTTGGTGATTTCATCAAGCAAAAAAAAAAACCTTTTACAAGTGGTGACATTGATTAATTTAACAATGAAATTAATGTTATTCTGAGCAAACTGTTTATTTATATTGCACATGTATTGTGCTATAATATGATTATTTTTATACTTACGTATAAAAAATTTTAATACTGCTTAGATGATTAATATTGGTAGTAAATTACCTACAAAATTATTAATAATTGTTAATATTAATAACAATTAATACTTAGAAGATTAGCACTATTAATATATAATAATATGCAAGTAATATTGATAATTCTTAGAGTGAGTGAGTGAGTGTATGCTTATGAACCGAAAGTTTATAGAAGGAAAATATGTAATAACACTTTTTTTTTAAATTAACTTTGAAAAATTGTTTAACTCTCATTGTAAAATTTCAATTTATGATTTCTAATTTTTTTTTTTCATATTTTGTAGACCAATGAAAGAACATTATGTTTAGAGTCTCACCAGTTCTGGATTTAGCCTCTTCTGGGTCCTTGACACAATTTAAATTTGGGGATCCATTAATATGTGGATTACTTAAAAAAAATTTAGAAAACTTTTAAGGTATTCGGAAAATTCTCTTTTCGGTTCAAATAACTACCTTCTCATTTTTTATTTGATTTCAAAAAGAAAAAAAAGATTTCTTATTTTTATTTTTA